>NC_056728.1:179586456-179710761 GCF_019279795.1 Protopterus annectens
AAAAACTTTTCTTTTAGCTAATACCATGGAAGAATAGTCATTGTCAAAATGCACAGTTGTTTCATTAATCTTAACAGGAGCTTTAGCCCAAGCAGATTTAAGAACCATCTCTTTATCAAAAGATGATAGAAATCTAACTATAACTGATCTGGGATAATTTTTGTTAGAGTTAGTATTAGCTATAGATCTATGTGCTCTCTCGATACCAAAAGAGAATGCTTCTGGTAAATCTAAAGTTTTAGGGAGCCATGTTGTTAAAGAAGAAGTAATATTGTTACCTTCAATATTTTCTGGCAGTCCAAAAATCCTAATGTTATTGCACCTAGATCTATTTTCCAGGTCATCCAGCTTTGTTTGTAAATGTGTATTTTGTTTCAGCAGAAACACAATGTTGATTTCCTCTTCTTGTATTCTATTTTCCATGTCATTCACAGCTTCTTCTATGCCTGTCATCTGGATCTTCTGTTGTTGCAGGTCCATATGTAACAAGTCTATTTGTTTTGTAGTTTTTCTATGAAAGTGTCTATTTTAGTATCCATTTTATCCATCTTAGCAGTAAGTTGCTGGACTATAATTATCAGAGACTGAAGTTCTTTCTTGATGATGGAGTCTTGAGAATTTGTCTTACTGGAACTCATTTCAGACTGATAAACTGACAGGAAAATTTCCAAAGTAATTTCTGACAGGAATATTATTAAGATTTCCTTTCTTATTTAGATATAGTTCAAGAACTATATAAAATAAACATATTTAGAAAGAAAATTACTTCAAAAATTAAATTTTTAAGTAATTAATTCCTGTCAATGTAATGAAATTGGTGGAGCTGAAGAAATCTGCTGCTATCTTGTGTTCATCCTTGGCCACGCCCCCCTCTTTCAGTCTTTTCTGGTAGTCCATATGTACGCAAGTTATTTCTTCTGGACCTATTTTCTAGGTCATATATTTTGCTTAGTAGAGAAGCATTTTGTTTAGTGAGAAAATTAAGCTGAATTCTTGCTCTGTAAGTTTGCCTTCCATATCACTTAATGTCTCTTCCATATCAACAATCTGAGACTTGTTGCATTATTAATTCTTGTAATTGTTCCATCTATTTTATGCATTTTTCTTTAAAGGAGTTTAATTTATTGTCCATTCTGTCAAATTTTAAAGATAACACCCACATGGTAGTTAATAAGGATTGCAATTCCTTCCTCATTGTCTGGTCTTACAAGGTATTATTTGAGAAACTCATTTTGACTAGAAGTTAAAATTCTTTCTGCTTGATTTTTGACAGAAAAAAATGATTTGAGATAAAATATTCGAATGTAGACTTCTAAGGGCAATAGTAAAAGTAGCTCAGTAAATATAAGTCTACAAAGAGAGGTTTTTGAAATTTTCTATAAGAAATATCTCTTGGGTAGCAGAGCTAAGAAAAAATGCTGTCAACCTGTCTGCATCATGGCCATGTCCCCCTGACTGAATTCTTCAATGGAAATTCATTAACGAGCATTAAAGATGGCGATGTCCCTTTCTATTCAGAGTTCAGACTATGTCTATAACACTAACCAGGGAATATGAGCAAGATGCCATACTATTAACTTTGCAACAACTGTACAGACTGTAACACCCACCACTGTAGCCAATGTGTGATGGGAAGCAATATGTGTTGTCCCCACTATGGGCCAGGAGTCAAGGAGCCTGAATCCTCACCACTGACACTGAAGAGGGACTTGCACTTGTAATACCAATGGATATAGTCAGAATTTCCAGATGGAGACCTCTCTGCAACAAGTACAATTTCGTTTAGGAGCACAGAGGGAACACACTCAGCCTGGGGTCTGGATGTGTCTATATCGGTCTCCCTCTAGATCCTCAGTGAGACTTCCCACTGGTACATTTGTAGGGTTAGGTCCTCAGCCAAGTGTCCAAGCCAAGTCCTCCAGCACCCTCTCTGTAAATTCAGTGCTGTGTGTCTCTGCTCAAGTAGCTGACACACACACATACACCCACACACACACACACACACACACACACACACACCTGGGAAAGGTTGACACAGATGTACCTGCTGTTCCCCCTTCTGTCCAGAGTATAAGGTAATTATCACTGCAACTAGACACTTCCCAATAAGCTACACTAAGGCCCTTAACAAAGGATATCCAATTACACTGTGTAATATTAATACTAATACAAATGGTAGTAGTTCAGCAAGATGGCTAGGCCTTCAGAAGTGGCCCACACTGTGTCACCAAGTAAATATAGGTACTCTCAAAGGTTAGATATTCTCTACAAGAACCAGTCATGGTAAAATCATTAAATATATTTTAATAATAAGTACATGAAAATACTGAACATATATTCACAGTAAACCACAGAGTTCAAATCACAGAAAATATTGAAAACAACACTGATGGACAGATTCATACAAATAAAGAAAAACAATCTCTAAACTAATCTTCACTATATTCCTGACTGTATCTAAAAGAATTTACTGTTCCCTAATAACTTATTTGGGCAAAGCAAGATGAAATACAGGAGGAGTCTTTCTAGTCAGGCTCCCAAACAAAATACTCTAACCTCTGAGATTACTCCCTGTAAAATATAATACCCAAGATGACTTGCAGAATGACTGCAGTTGGTCACCACACTCTAGGTTCCCACAATAGCTCCTTTTAAAGTTTGAGACAGAACTTTAGAAGACTGCTACAATACACATTTAGAGCTTTTATGGTGATGCCTGTGAGCCAGAAACATTTACAACACTTCCTCCCTTCTTTACAAAAGCTAACAGTTAATGGCTGTTCCCAAACCTACTGTCTCCGAACCTACTCAGCACTGTGGGGTGACAATCAATGCTATAACAGCTCATTTACATTTCTCTTATTTTTCTTAAAATAAGCCAGTTCGTTAACCATTGCTATACTGGTGTCCTCTATTAAAGCACACACATGTAATTCAGATAACTTAATACATGAACATTTCTCTTCATTTCAGCAGGGTGCACTGTTGATACATTTTAACAGTTAACACAAAGCTCACAAATACATTTTCAGTGCATGCATCCATGCAGATCAGTTTGATATACAATCATTTATAAAATTCCAGCTAGCTGTGCTGGCACAATTCATACATCAAAACGAACAAAGTCCTGGTTTGATTCTCCAAAATGCTCCAAAACACTTCTGTGCGCCAAAAGAAAGATTTAATAACAGGTAAAGCTTTTGGGTTAACCACCCTTCATCAGTACATAACATCAAGTGAATATCAAAGCCATTTAAATAGGGATAACAATTAAAAACACATGATTCAGCCAGCCTAACAGAAACACCTTTCAATTATATATTAAAAACACTACTTTTTATATAAAAAAATATTTTTCTTAAAGAAATATCTATATCTAATATAACATATAAGACATTCCACATATATAATCATTCATAAATATTCATATCTAAAATATTCTCTATTTAAAAACCTAAACAATCTATAATATAATATTAAAATATATATTTTAAGACCATGTATGCAAAAAAATCAGATATTTTCTCTTTGTCTTTTAATTAACACTGGCTTTAAACTAACTGTTACATTCAAACCTGGTTTTGCTTCAGCATCTAACCTAATAATCCACTCAAATTCTTTTAATTCTAGCATATTGTTAATATCCCCTCCCCTCATACCTAAATTTACTTCACATATTACTCTAAATTTAAAAATGTGGCCTTCATTTTCTATAATATGCATACTGAGTGCATTGGTTAGTATTCCCCTTCTAATTTCGGATTTATGCTCTATTATACGTTCTTTTAGTTTTCTAGTTGTTTTCCCTAAATAATATGCTGAGCAATTGACACAGGTTGCTAGATATACTACTCGGGGTGTATTACAGTTAGCCAAACATTTAAACTCAAAATTTTGCTTAGTTACAGGGTGCTCAAAAATGTTTGACGAATCATATATGTCTATGCAGCAAGTACAGTTATAGCACTTCTGAGTTAAATTCTTACTTGAATATTCTATCTTTTTTTCTTTGAAATCTTTAAAACATAATTTTTGCTTTAAATTTTCTAGATTTCTAAAGGAAAATTTTGGTTTTATTCCTATTATATCTTTTACCTCTGGCATAGTTAACATTATCATCCAATTCTTTTCTATTATATTACATACATCCCTTGTAAGGGCATTATAAGTGGTAACATATCTAAGTATGTCTTTTTTTCTATCTAACACCCTTACTAACTGTCTCATGCCACTACTAAAAAAAATACATTTTTCAGTGCATGCATCCATGCAGATCAGTTTCATATACAATCATTTATAAAATTCCAGCTAGCTGTGCTGGCACAATTCATACATCCACTGCCCTACTTCTCCCTGGCATGGCTGGCAATACCTCCTATTGCACACAGACACACACAAGCATTGCAGGTGTATTTACAAAATCTTCAGAGTCAGTATTAAAGATGCCATATCTATAATCTGTATATGAGATGCCTTATTTTTATACTTTCACAGTAAACCATAAGATATGCGTGATTCTCAACTACACTGCATATGTCAGGAAAGTACTCTGCACCATTTTAATATGACTTGTGATTTGCATGTAAACCTCACACTTATTCTTTCATTTCCAGCATTCTTCAACAGCTGCTTAATCCTGTTCAGTGTCACAGTAGACTATTTGTGCACCAGACCTCTCAACCATACCAAATTCATCAGTATGTACCGGTTTTGAGGCCAAAACATTGGGGTGCCATGAATTGCTAAGTTGTCCCCTTAATTTCCCAGTCTTTTTTTTTTTTTTGTGGTATTGCCACTTTAAATTTCTGTCTGATGTCAGCATGCATCACCAGCCTATAGGGGCATGTGTAATGACATCAGCTATTGCCTGTTGGACTCTGACAGGAAATGGGAGTATAACAAGTGAAGGCAGCATAATTTAAAGTTTGGAGAGTCCTCTAGGTAAGAGGAAAAATAACACAACTGTATATGCTGTACTTGTATCTGTCAGGCTCTATAGTGTATTTGCTGGCCAAGCTAGTAAGTGTAAGTGTCTTGCAGTTCCATCCCATTGCTGTATAGTGTGTCTACTCAACCGCAACAATTTTATCTGCTGTTCCTCCTCTTTTAACTGACTGGCTGAGTTCGTTCTTGTGTTTGAGTATAACTGCTGCACTTATCTGGTGCTAAATCATGTAAGTTCATGTATTTATTGCCATGTGTCTACTCAACTGCAACCATTTTATCTGCAGTTCCTCCTCTTTTAACTGGCTGGCTAAATTCTTTGAGCATAATTGCTGCATTTATTTATCTGGTGCTAAGTCATGTAAGTTCATTTATTTATTGCCATGAGTCTACTCAACCCCAACCATTTTATCTGCAGTTCCTCCTCTTTTAACTGGCTGGCTAAGTTTGTTCTTGTGCTTGAGCATAATTGCTGCATTTGGTGCTAAGTCATGCAAGTTCATTTATTTATTGCCATTGCTGCATAGTGTGTATTTTCAACCATTGCAGTTCCCACTCTTTTAACTGGCTGGCTAAGTTTGTTCTTGTGTTTTTTTTTGTGTTCTTGTGTATGTGTTTAATCCTTGACCCATTGCTTTCATGGTGGCTTTTTATCTGGTGCAAGTTAATTTATTTTATCATGATTCAGCATTGCTTTACTTACTTTAACTGGCTTTAAGAGTTGATTTACTTACTTTAAGTGACTTTTAGACAAGAGTTGTGTGTTTGAGCATTTTAAATAATTTGGCATGTGTGTGTGTGTGTGTGTGTGTGTGTGTGTGTGTGTGTGTGTGTGTGTGTGAATGCCTCAGTTAGGTATACTTGGTGGTTAGGGTTACTCAGGCTCAAACCCTGTACCTTAGGTATAAAGAGCAAGAGCCTGAGTTCTCTACCCATACCACTACTTCTGACTGAAGGAGTTATAGCTCTAAACTGTACAAATTTTCACAGAATGTTTGGAATGACTTTGGTCATACTTTTGGTCTGTTCCTCTTAAAATTTGGATGGTGCAGTGGTAGTGTTATCACCTCACAGCAAGTGGTTCTCTGGTTCAGTTCTCAGCTGAAATGCCTTCTGTGTGGAGTCTGCATGTCCTCCCCATGTTTGTGTGGGCTTCTTTGGGTGCTTTGGTTTCCTCCTACAATACAAAGACATGCACCTGGAGCATTTCTCCCTAGGCTTCTGCTGAAAATTGGCTTCATTCCAAGTCAGACTTCCCCAATAAACAAATGTTAAATAAAAATAAAATAAAATTTATGGTTTTCTGGCAAATCAGAGAGACCTGAATTCACTAAATAATGATAGCCATTTAAGTTTCAGTCTTCCTATCTTTTAGGAAACACATGGTAACAACATTTTATTCTAGCAACTTTCTAAGATTATACAAGCAATGTTTAAAATGTGTCCCCGGTTTTGGGCCTTTGTCATTTCCTCCAATAAATTTTGGCCTTCACCTGATTTCTTGTGCTGCACAGTTCTTCAGGAAAAGAGAAGTTTAGTGCTGCTTATGCAAAGTCTATTTGTACTGTTAGTAACACAACAGGTAGTATACTTGCTTTTGCTGTAGAAGGCTATGGGTTTTACTCCCACATATATAGATGGATTGCTGATATTGTACTGTGTTGTACTTTTTAAGGGTGTGGATGCTACAGTCCTGAGAATGTCCTCCTTTGGTGGAGATGACACCCATTCCCTATTGAAATATTACTAGCTTATCATTTTTTTAATGTAACACAGGCAAATTATTCTTCAAAGACAACAGGCACTTTACTTGTATATGAAACAATGAAATATAAAGTTGTTTGCTAGCAGCAACATCTTCATTAGTTACAGATCTCTTTAATATGGAATTATTTAGATGACTTTTACTTCTGCAGAGATTGTGCATAGTTACTGATACTGGTGGGTTGTAGACGTTTGTGTAGATTTTTAGGATGGAAATGTTCTGAACTGGGCAGTTTTGTCATTATTGGTTCATGCATTTTGTTTCATTGCTTAATGGAAAAACATTCAACACAAATTTAAAACACGCTCTAACAGGTGTGCTGTATTATACAAGCAATATAATTTAATACAGTCAGGAAGGTGTATCAAAGAATATGTGCATGTTTCATGTGCAAGGGGACTATGATTTGAAAACAGCCCAATCTTTATTTGCCACTGGCTAGATGAATTTCCTTTGGCTGTGGGTTTCAATGCTGTTTCAGTGAATGTGAATTTCAAGGGCAGAGAAGTTTCAATGCCAAGTCTATTTTCATTGTGAGACTGTATTGCTTTCTTTAGCAGATGTCTATTAGTGTTTGTGCTACAAAATGTAAAATAAAATCCAAATCATTGTAGAAGTAAAGCAGTATGCACATTAGTGTTTATGGTAAATGGGGCAAAATAGCCAAGTAATGGGACACTGGAATGGCTGCAGAGGGACTCTGGGGGCATATTTTGGTTGTCTGTTCTTCAGTTTACATTTGAAAGTTGGTATCCCACAATTTTATTGGAGTGGGTGGGATTACGTAATTATGTATGCAAATTTTATGTTAATAAATATACAGATTTGTACCTATTTTTCATGGGCCTTTGTCAAGATTTTTGATGTTTCCAGTTTGAGAGGTATGCTGTGTATTCATTGGGTGCCATTCTATTGTACTATACACACACCCATAAACAGAGTCACTACATACCTCCTGGTATTTGTCAATATCATCACATTACCTACAATGTGTCTTTTGTAATGTGAGAAAGAAAAAAAACTTATGCCATAGTCCAATGCAGACACAGGGGTGACATGCAAAATCCAAAGAGAATGTATCCCAATATAGAACTGAATAATTATTGAGGAACAAGAAACAACCTTACATTTCTATATACTATATTCATACAGCAAACTGTCTAGAATCATAAAATAAACTGTTTTAATGAAGCAAACAGAACATTGCAGAAATCCGTATTTTTCTTTTTAATAATTAACGTGTTTGTCCTTTACATATTCTGCTATATTTCATAGCAACTGTAATAAAGGGACCTTTTTTCATGATACTGAAGTATTTTATATATATATATATATATATATATATATATATATGTATATATATATATATATATATATATATATATATATATATATATATATACATACACATTTTTTTTCATATTCAAACAAACAGCAATATGGATTATCTTCCAATAACTACAAAATTACTAAACATTTTCTTATATATTAATTCCCGACTTATTTTTATTGCCAGTTAAATTATCTGCCCACTTACTGTACTCAAGCATTGCAATTCACTTAATGATTTGCATTCATATTGATGAATTTAACATTATATATCTGACATTTCAGTACTATTTTTTATCTATTTTTAAGGAAAGTACAAAATTGAGCATGCTTAGCAGAATGTATAATGCATTTATCAATTTGTAACTTTATAAAAAAGGGCTGAAAGTACTTTAGATTTAAACAGCATTAGTATGAGCAGTAACTCCCCTCACTGATAAGCATGCTGGGCCCCAATAACAGGACACGCACTGTCCAGTTGTCATTAATATTCCCTTAAATAAATGTGGCTGAAATCTGAGGAAAAGAATAACAGAGCCTGTAGTAAGTTTTGGACAGGGGTAGCATCAATGCAATAAACCTTCCTTCCATGAACACATTATAAACCAACATTTTGACTGAGACAACCAAACTAAAGGAATAATCCTAGTTATGACCATAAATGATGAAATGAGCAAGGCTGGGTTTCATTGAAGAACTGGCAGAATTCCCAGCCTTTTAATTTGGTGATGCAATATGCCCACTAATGAAGAAAGCAGAAATACAAGCTATTTATTTTGAGACGATTTGCAGCACAACAGTGAATTTTGTACTAGAAAGAAAAAAGAGTCAATGCCCACTTCTTTTTAAGTACAGACTAGGTGATATATGATTGAATGTGATGCCAAATGTTAAGTCAAGCATTTTCTCAGATGTTAGACAAACAAACATTTAAATAATCCATTAAATGTGAAATACTGAGTGTGTTGAAGAACAGGATATAATATGATACACGCTAACAGTTTCACAAAATTATTCTCCCTCATGGAGAATTGATTTCATTCAGCAAACTGTTTTAAACAACCAAACATACCATTCCACAACAGAAAATAGTCAAGAGCTAATCTTAATGCCTACAATTACTGAAAGCTTCCATCCCATATATAGTAGCTTCTGCACAAAACAATCTGGCTTAAAAATTCCCTTCCTTTTTTAATTTTTAGAAAACAGAAAACTTTCTGTTGTATGACACCCAGAACTGATAAGGCATTTAAATTAGGATTAAAACTGACCAGCAAACAAGCACCAATTCCATAGTAATGTGAGGTGTTCAATTAGTAACTGAGGAATAAGACAATTTTCTGTTTGCAAACACTTTCTTGAAATCAGAGTTTTCTTACAAGAGCAGATTTTACAAAAATGATGCAAATCTGTTAATCATTATGCCCACAGGACATGCAATCCCTTTTCTGGAGCAACCCAACAGCAGTATCTAGGGTTAAGTGACTTACTTAAAGTCAAACAGTAAACAAGGGAAAGCAGAGGGAATCAAACCCTGTGCCACAGGAACTATACTTCAGAGTCTTAAGCCTACAATTGAGCATGTCTACAAAGGAAGAAAAATGTCTTTGCATCCCTCCAGCTTCAAAAAATGATCCAAAAATGAACCAGCACAAGGTAAAATACGGCTATATTATCATTTATTAATCCAAAAACATACCGGTTTCGGCTATATTGAGCCTTCTTCAGTGTAAATAATTACAATAATGAACAACAGCTCCATCCAGCTTCACCTTATACATGTTATATATAGGAAGACAGGATGAAGACATTTTGTTCTATAAATGACGCTGATATACACAGCACAGGACCTAACTTTTCATTGAACAATAACATTAAACAGTGGGTACAGTCATGAGATCTAAGTTAGAAAACTGAATTTACCAGAAACTAATAAGTGTGATTATCTGTGTGTAAGCAGGTGGATAGGATGATTACACTGCTAAAACTGTCACTGCACAAGTATGCATGGGATGGCTTTAGGTCTGCAATGTATAGAAGACCTTTAAATAAGATTTATCCATGGTCAAAGAAATAATGCACAGAAACTGAACACAGTAGAAACCTCCATAAAAAATATACGGTTTGTTGTGTTTATGGTGCTATATTTCATCAGAACACTTTCAAATTAGACCAAGACAATTAAGATTGATAACTGTTCAGTTGAGAAAAATAAAAGATTTTTATCTTCAACTATTTCATTTGGTTTGTTATACTACCTGCAGAATGGTAGACTGGATAAAGTTAATTGCACAACAGCTATATATGGCATAAGAGACGATTAAATGCATCATAAAATCAAAGTCATAGCTTATTAATAACATGAACAGTAAATGAATATTGACTGCTTCCTTCTTCTATACTAACTGCTTGCAGCAGCTACAGTTATACTCTCATTTATTTTTAAATGTCAGCAGCCATTCCCCTGAGGCTCAGCAAATGGCATTTCTTTCAAGTCAGTTACTTTATTTGAATGATACATGTCAAACAGCATTTTACTGACTGCTTAGTAAATACAAGACAATAAAAAGAAATGCAGCAAATGTATATTTTGGCATGCACAGTCAGGAAATCAAATTAACTTATGCTAAATAATAAGAGAATAAAACATGGGAATATTTGCATCTAGTCCATGAAAAAATGCACAAAATATTTATGTTCTGTTGACAAGATGTCCAAACAGGTGTTTCATCTAACATTTTAAGCATTGAACAAAAAAATATTTTGGACACATTAAATAATGGAATATGGGACAGGCAAATACACCGCTACTGAAAAGCTGGACAAGCAGCTTAAGCTAAGTAAATAATTACTCAGTAAACTCCAATATAACCGACAATTTACATTGTATCAGAAAATATATATGCAACGCTCAGAGAATACCCTTTATTCAATACAATATTTTTAACAGAAAACTTTGCATAAAATAATTAATCACAAGAACTGTGGTCTCATTAACATCTGAAACCAACAGATGTAATTTATTACATTCACTTATACTGATCCCACAATCACAAAACTACCTGTCTTTAAAATGATTTCCAATTAAACTCTTAAATTCACTTACAGAGGGACTTTTGCCTGCACCTAAACTGCTAGGCTATGCCAAGATACAAAAACAATAGATCACAGTCTATCACCAAAACAATTTTTAGATTTCATGTTGTCAGGCTATTCTGGAATGGAGAACCCTTTTTGTATCATGCATACATAGTAGCAGTCTATAATAGGGAACAATCTTCCCAGACTTGTTTTTCAGCCTTCTGTCTGCTTCCTATGTGAGACTGCATTCCAGCATTGTCCTTAACTGTTGTGTAAATGCTTTTTCTCATAGTTTTTCAGCCTGCCAGTGACTTTCTGTATTAGACTGTGTAACAGCAGGGTCAAGAATTTGCCCTTACCCTGTTGTTATATGATCTCTAAGATGACATAATTACCATGGGATGTTGGGGGAAGCAGGGAGACTTGTCCCCTACAAAAATATTTTTGCTTCGTGGTATTTGATCATTTTAGATTCCCTGTAAAATGATTGCTTTTTTGTTTGCTCTTTGAAGCACTTGATATTTGATGATATAATCATATGTATAGCTTCTTTTAAACGACAGGTAATGTTATGAAGAAAATGTAAGCAAAACATGTTGCATTTTGGATTCAGTTATCAAGTTTTGATCCAAATCTGGGTAACAATGGACAACAGAGGTCTTCTTTCTAAGGTACAGTTTCAAGTCTGGCATTTCGTTTGGCCATTATCTCAAGTTTGTCAGGCTGACAGAAAAAAATGTCACAGTATTATTTGATACAGCATTTCTAGAAGAAAAATACATTGAGTATTTTGCAAGTCCCCTGTGTAAAATATTTGTTTACTTGGAATACAGATAGCAAGATATTGGTTACCTTTTTCCTAACAGACAGGTAATAAGCAAATGTTAATTTCTCACCATCTTCTAGTTTTGATACATTTTGAGATGCAGTGCACAGAGGTTGCTGAGGGGCCAGCAGCCTGAAACAGCAGCTGAGCGCCTAACATTAAGGCTAATTAACAAACTAGACTGATCTCATTAATAAACCCTTACAGCCACCTACACAAGTAATCATGAGGGAACATAAGTCAGCATTAGATGACTTAGTGTTAAAACTATGACTGAAGCCTGTGAAGTTGGCATTCTTGTTCAGCTGCAAAAAGACCTGATACACGACAGTCTGTCATTGGTCAAACATTGCTTAGGGATGCACACCAGGGGATCAGAGCACTTCACAGGAATACAGTCAAATAGATCTGAAGACATCTAATGCTTCAATCCAATGCCAATTGTGACTGAACAAATTAACTCAAAAGATTTGCTCAAGTTCTGAATGACATGTCCGATACAACAGGAACATTAAAAATATTAATGAAATTAGCAATTTAAAACTCTAAGTTTACTTGAATACAAACAGCTGTATATATAAAGACAGTCTAACTACAGAACAATGTAGATTCCACAAGACGCATTCAGCACAAACTTCTGCAAAATAAAATATATGATGAAAACAGCAGGATGGAAGGTGTAAGTTGGACATCAGGAGAAAAAGAAGGGGACAGCATCATCAAATTCCAGCAAACACTTAAATATTAAATCCACTGTTACATGGATAAAATCAAATGACTTGGAGAACCTTGATCCTCAAACCTCCACCAGGAAACCACTCATTTGCTGATCTGAAAAATGTTATACTATTTGGAGAGAGGAAAGATCCTCAAATGTGACTGGAGAGCAAAGAAAAGTGACTCTACTAGTATGCAAGTCCACCTTTATCAAGACTTTTCAGAATAACTCAATGAAAAATCTCACTGGCCTTAGTGAAATCAACAGACTATGTAACTGTAATCCTTATAAAGTAGACCACTCCTTTTTGAATGCCAAGCTGCCAAGTGCAAGAGAGGAATAAACAAGGCCAATAATGTCTAGGATTTCTCAGATACAGCAAAGAAAAGAATGAATGAAGGCAGACCAACTTTTCAGCCATCTAATTCCTAAGTAGACCATGATGCATCAGAACACTGCCTAAGGACAGAAAATGTCCCTTGGTAGGGAACAAGTCTGTCAAAACTAAGCTACAGCTCCAAAACTTTCCATGGTGCCCCAAAACTTGAAGTTCAAAAGGAGAAACACTGCAAGAAACAAAAACATTCACTTTTACAAATAGCATGAGAAGACCATAAACACTATACTCAAAACTGTTTAAATTATTCTTTTTTTTTAAGTTTGTATTTGATTTAACATATTCCAACAATAATTCAACAATTTTAAACAAAATAAAACAAAACTGTATATAAATGTCCATAACAAGAATTGTATGCAAAAAAAATAGTACTTTTCTAATAGATCATTTAATTTCTGCCAGGCAATGTATTGAGTTACATTTCTAGTTCACATTTTTATGATTGATAATTCATTTTTACAAACAGATTTGCTAGGCAGATAAATGCACTAGTAAAATACAATAGTTTTGCATTTCCAGTTTTTAGTTGTACTTTCCTAGCAATAGTTAAGACAGACTAAAGAAGAGGTATTTGCGAAATTGGAATAATGTTTGGGATTGGGGCATTGAATAAAATCAAGTACTCTGTAATAGTACAATTATCTGACCACCATGCTTGGCAAAAGTTTCTAAAATCAGTCCAGGAAGATGACACTATGTTGCATTCTATGATCACATAACTCAATCTGCATTGAGGGCTTTATTGCATCGCCAGCATTTTATTTTTTCTGATTTATATATAACAGCATTTTTTTAGGGGGTGTTAGAAAACCTCTCTGTAAAAATTTCCATATATAAATCTTCCAGTATAGAGAGGACATTGATTTTGCTGTACATGTTAAGGATAGTTTCTTACTTTTCTCAGAAAATACATGTTTATTTTTGTCAAGTAATTCCACTATGACAATTCAGGGTGAAAAATTTCAATTCTAATAATCTTATATGATTGCCAAATATGACTTACATTTAGATGGATTATTATCTATATTAGAAAAGAAGTCTAGGAATTTTGGAATAATTTTACTTTGCAAATGTAATGCTATCTTAATTTTGTCTTGAATATACTCCTTGCATGTTTGTATATCTAACCATTATTTTCCAGACTTTATCTAGCAATCAGATAATCAGCTAAGTGCATTTTATTCCTGTTCAGAAATTGATGCCAATAAATTAAATTACTATTCTTTAAGTCAAACATTTTCCTTATATTAAAAGATATTCGGCAGGATTCATGATGGCTTGCATGGAGTCTAGGAGTAGTGTAAGACTCCATGCAGCCATAGCGATCCAGGAACAGCCTGTATTTGCGTGTAAGAGGGCACCTAAAATGGCTCTTACACGGATAGGGCGTGGATATGCTAATTGCCTCACTTGCAGCCGAAAGGCATGCAAATGAGGTAATTTTGCAATCCAGGAAGCAGAAACCTGCCCGTGTAAGAGCCGTGTTATCTGCAGAAATGTACTCAGTTGACAACTGAGTACCATTCTGCAAATAACACAATGGAGCCTTATCAGCTCCAAATAAAGGTTGCATATGTTCCAGGCAGCATGCCAATGGCCAAATATGTGGCCACTGGCAATGTATCCTGATGCAAAAATGAAATACAAATGTTTTTTTTCCCGGCGATGTTTAAACGTAGCGCCGTGCAAATGGGCTGCGCTATAAAAAACAGAAAAATAAAAATTTAAAACCCACAAATGTGGGTTTTATGCAAAGCATGAATTTACAATGTAAGGGAATAGCAGGCTGAAAACAACATGGCCACCGAGTAGGGGTTGCTAAGGGGGGAAGCTGAGTGTAAGACATGTAACTAAGCAAACAAAAAAGACCATAGTGAAGAACTTCTCTAAAGCAAACTTCACACTACTCAAGACTGGTGTGGTATCCTTCAAGGCCCCTGAGTCAGAGGAAACCACAACTCATGGAAGCCCTTACAAATGCCTTCTATGAACACCTCCAGGACTGCATGGATCAGGCAATCTCAAATAAACCAAGACTCTTTCCACAAAGGGCAAACGTCCAGTCTGGTGGACCCCAGCCATTAACAAACTTTACAATAAGAGGAGAAAGCTATTACATGATAGAACAAAATCCATAAAGGAAGTCACCCCTGATCATTATTAGTAAAAACACTCATAAAATCAACTAAGGCCAATTTTGAGAGAAAATTGCCATGGATTCAAAGGACAATCATAAGGCCTTTTTCAGCTATGTTAGGAACCTGGGTGGAAACTCACAGATATGCTCAGAATTAGTCAAAATGATACAAAATCACTGAACCCACAGACATTGCCAACATACTGGCAGACAGGTTCAGTGCAAAGGAGAGATAACTATCCCAGCAGTGCAGCCTCCCGGACATCTCAAATGGGTGAAAGCTGCTCTCTCTAAAGCTAAAAACACAGCATCAATGGGACCGGATGGTGTCCCCGGCTGTGTGCTACATGAGCTAAATGAGGAATTAAACCCGCACATAAGGCAGCTGTTTAATCTCAGCCTTACCACAGGATACGGCAACTGTGGTCCCACTCCACAAAGGTGGCGGACCCTGGTAATATAAGCTTAACAAGTCTAGTCTGCAAAGCTATGGAGGATCATAATGGAGCTCATAAACAAAGATATAGGGACTTGCAGATATTGGACCCGACCCAGTTTGGCTTTGTCAAGGGAAGATCATGCCTTTTGAACTTGGTCGACTTCTTGAAATAGTCACCAAGGCCATTGATGAGGAAAGGCAGTCCATACAGCCTACCTTGACCTTGCAACACAATACACTCGGGTATTGTAGAAAAACTACCAGCTTAAATGTAAACCCATATGTCACAAGATGGGTTGCAAACTGGCTTAAGGACAGAACCCACAGGGTTAGAGTTGCTGGCTGTGTCAGACTCCAAGCCGGTCACAAGTGGTGTCCCAGGGCCTCGGTCCTTGGCCCCTATTGTTTGGCATCTACTTCTCAGAAGTACAGGCCAACATGGGAGGACAAAGTTTGCAGATGACTGCAAACTGGGCCATAGTGGAAAGTGCATCAGACACTGATATCCTTCAGAAGGGACTCACGGAAACAGATAGCTGGTGCCAGAGCCATGGCCTGAAGTTAGCCAAAAATGTATAGTCATAAAAAACAAGGTAACCAAGCTACCATATAGGTGGCAATCCACTAAGCACAGAAGAGGTTATCAGGGACCTGGGGACCCAGGTTGACAGTGGCCTTTCTTTGACACTCACATTGCTAAAGTGGTTAGAAAGACCTTCTACATTGCCCACCTGATCATGAAGGATTCACATCCAGATCTAGTGAGGTCATTGTTCCCTGTACTCTTCACTTATCAGACCAATGATCGAGTACAATGCCCCATTCGGGATGTATCTCACCGACATCTGCAGCAATTGGAGAGACCCCAAAAGTTCCTCACCAAAAGGATAAAGGACTCCAAAATCTGTCATATGCTGCCAGATTGAAGAAACTCCAGCTCTATTCAGTCGCATACCGTCTGCTCAGAGGTGACATGTGCCTGACATACAAGGCCATGTCCAACCGGAATTAATGGACATGCTCCACCTCAAAAATCCAAATCCACCAAAACCACTAGAGCAGCGACTTAAACCTGGATATAAATAGGACGTGCTGGAGGGATAGATTTATCACTCAGAGACTCCCTATGCTGTGGAATAAAATCCCGGTCCATGTGAGGCAGAGCACCTCGCTGACTCTGTTCAAGAGAAATCTAGACCTGTGGATGGGAGATCGTAGGTTTACCCCGGGAATCATCTCTGGGTCACTGCTGGACAGAGGCACAACAAACTAATGGGCACAGTATTTTTTCATATAAGGGTAAAGCTACAATAATTTTAGCTAGGCTTATAAATGCCTTAGGGCAGATAGCCTAGTATAAACCTATGAACCTATGAACCTATTAGTAGACAATCCTATGTAAATGAGTGGTAGGATAGTGAATCACACTGTCACATAGCAAATGAGCACATTCCCTGGAGTGTAGGAGTAGGATAAGGGGGAGTAACAGAGTAGGAGATAGGTGACATCACAGGGGGGTATGTATAAAAGAAATGAAGCTCATTGGAGCACAGTGGCATGTGAAAGATGTCAGTCACACATCATGGAAAGAGGAGTGTCAACAAGTAGGCATGGGAAAGCCAAGAAATGGAAGGTGTACACTATGGATAACACCAAAGTTTCTTGCTGGGCGTGCATGTGCATGTTTGAGCGCTGGGAGGCGCAAGTAAGATAGAGTGTGTGCGTGTAAGCGTGAGTGCGCACGTTTAAGCTGGAGTAAGAATGTAGGAGCCTGTTTAAAGACCTGTAAGCTTGTTTGCACTGGTGTGCGCGCGGTTTAACCAGAATAAGCAGATTCTAGTCCGTCTAAGCATGTGTGCACGCATGTTAGCCGCTGTGAGCGTGTTTGCGCTTGTATGCTTGTCGCTCCCCCCTGAGGAAACAGAAAGGAAAAAGGAAGCAGAAGAAATAGTAGGAAGCTAGCAGGGAATACTGGCAGAGCTAGCAGGTGAAAACAATCAGAAGAAGGCAATTACACAGGCAGAACAGTAGCCCAGCCCAGCACTTAAAACTCTGCAAACAACAGTGCAGTATGTTTCTCTCAAGAGACACTGCAACAGAGGAGTAAGCTATTAGAAGTGAAAACTGAAAAAGCTTCACTCAGACCAAAAATGCTAGGGGCTGTCATAGCTGTTATAAGGAGACATATGCAACATGCTGAGGATGGTGACTGTGCAAATGCTGCCGGACAACCCACAGTGAGGAGACGGAGAAGAGTGTACAGGCCCAGGGTCACCTACCAGGGATTACATGAGCTGGAGATAGTGGAGCGCTATAGAGTGGACAGAGACCTCCTACAGCAAATTGTTGAGCTGTGCAGGCCACGCCTCACACACAGAACCAACAGAGGGGAACCCATCCCAGTGGAAACCAAGGTATGTGGTGGCCTAAGAATACTAGCAACAGGTACCTTCCAGAGACCAATTGGTGATATGATGGGGATATCACAGGCATTAGCATCCAGGGTACTGCACCAGTTCCTGGATGCCATGTCAGCACATGTCGGTAATCATGTATATTTCCCCAATTCCCGTGAGGTATTGGCCAGCAATATGCGTCTCTTACAGCAAATAGCGGAATACCCTGAGGTAGTGGGTGCAATAGACTGCACGCATATACACATCAAAGCACCAGCTGGTGAGCGGGGTAGGGCCTACATTAACTGCAAGGACTTCTCCTCCATCAACTGCCAGGTCGTGTGTGATGCCCAGGGCATAATAATGAATGTGTTTGCTGGCTGCCCTGGAAGCTACCATGATTCCCATATCTGGCATTTGACGCAGCTGTACCAGACAGTTGCCAATGGGGACATCCCACATGGTCAATTAGTGGGGGATGCTGGCTACGCACTGGATCCATGGCTGATGACACCCATCAGAAATGCACACACACCTGAACAAGAATGCCATAATGAGGCACACGCACAAACACGAAATGTAATCAAGCGTGTGTTTGGGTTGCTCAAGTCATGGTTCTGGTGCCTGGACACATCTGGTGGAGCCTTGCAGTACTCACCAACTACATGTACCCAAATTGTCATGGTATGTGCTATGCTACATAATATAATTTTGTGAAAACAGCTGCAGCAGGACCAGCATAGGGCTGGGCAAAACAGCCCCCCACCATTGCCAAAGCCATCACAGGCAGAGCGTGACTCGGAGGAGGAACAACCTGAGCCTGCCCCAGTAGGCAGAAGGAGGCATGCCCAGTATGCCTTGGCCTTGGCAAAGAGGCAATGCATAGCACATACACTGCCTCAGTAGGAACCTTAGAAATGATACCTCTCTCTGACTCAGACATATAGTAAAAGGGTTGCCTAAGTTGACACAACCTGCTTTCAAACATGTACAGGGAGTGTAGTATGTGCATCCAACATAGACAGCCCTGCAGCACCACCTGAGGCATGATTGCCATGTGTTAAGCAATGTAACACCATGTAGTATATACAAACTTGATGACCCTGACTAACATCCTACCCTCACCAAGTATGATGCCACAATATGAAGACAAGATGATCAATTACAATAATTGGCTTAAGTATTGCTGTTAGTCAAAGTAGATCCAATGCCTGTCAGCCTGGGATGACATGCTGAGCAAGACACGATGCTCCACCTGCTACGGATGGCTTGCACCTATCACCCCTGGCCTTTTGGATACTGGAAAAGGCTGTTGTCACCCCCACCATGCCTTGAATAGGTAAGGCTCAAAACACAAAGCCACCTCCATAGGTATCA
Source organism: Protopterus annectens (assembly GCF_019279795.1). Lineage (NCBI taxonomy): Eukaryota > Metazoa > Chordata > Ceratodontiformes > Protopteridae > Protopterus > Protopterus annectens. Next base: position 179,605,866 of record NC_056728.1, read on the forward strand.
CAAGGGATAAGAACCTAGAAGTAATGCTACCCAATGCCAGAAGTCTAAACTGCAAGATGCATGCACTCCAAACTCTCCTCAGCATGGAGAATGTTGATATCTGTTCTGTAACAGATACCTGGGTCATGGCTCACAAGAGCACCCTAGCACTACCAGGTTACACCTCATACCATGCTTTACAGCCCCAAAACATGGAACAAACTACAAAAGGAGGGTGACTATCAATAATTGTCAAGGATAGCCACCCCCAGGTTGGTGCCACAGCAAGAAGCAGTATGGACTATCCACGGGCAAGTAACAGTGGCTAAAACTGCCTCCCAGTTAGTAGCCTGCTACAGACCACCCTCCTAACTCCAGGAACCGCACTTGGCCTACTTCAGAACACATGAAAATATCAAGGTCTCTCCAAACAACATTATATTGGGCGAATGAAAATACTAAAACATGGACTGGGAGCATTATTCTAGCTCCAACACCCTAGGCCAAAGGTTCCTAGAATTCATAAACCAAAATGCTATGGAGCAACTTACCACTCCCACAAGAGGGATAAGCATACTGGATGTGATAATCAGCAACATGGGTACTCTATGCCCAAGATGATAAGTGTATCCCTCACTGGTAATATCAGACCATAGAGTAATCTCACTGGATATTTACATCCTGACCCCAGTCCCTGCGCAGAAAAACACAGTGAAAAACATGTGTAAAGCAAATGTTGCACTCCTCCAAACTGAGGTGGAATACATTAAAGGCCTTGTGCCTGAGGAAAATATGGGCCAGACCTCAGAACCCTTTATAAATGCATTCTATGAACATATTCAGGAATGCATGGATTATGCAATCCCAAATAAAACCAAGACCCAATCCCATACACACAGGCATCTGGCCTGGTGGACCCCAGCCATTACCAAACCATGCAAGAGAAGGAGGAAGCTACTACATGATAGAGCAAAACCCAAAAAGGGAAGTAATCACTGATCAGTATTATGGCAAAAAAATATGCTCACACATAAAATCCTCTAAGGCCAGCTACAACATGTTGAATCTGGGAATCTTGAGGCAATGTTACACCTGCCTCATGTACACAGACAACCCCCTCCTCCCCCAAACAAATACAAATATATGTGAGAGATGCAACTATTTAGCCAAACTGGAGGCTGAGCTCTCTGAACTCAGTACTGGCAAAACCAGTCAGGAGGAGAAGGTAACCACACACACCACAAACCCAGTCTCACATAGACCTATCACAACTGCAAGCCAAACACATAAACACACAAAAACATTCCCGGAGGCTCTAAATAAAAATCTACCAAAACAACAGAGGCCTCCAAAGCAGACAACCTAGCAACCACTACCTCAAAACATAGCACATGCAACACATAGTTCACAAAGTCAGTGTGCCAAACAGTCACAGCCCTTAAGGCCAAACAACATGCCTGATACACTTGTAATAGGTGACTCCATAGTCAGACACACTGATGTCCCACTCACCAGACTGAACAAGGAAAAGGTTACAGTAAGCTGCCTGTCGGGTGCTAGAATCTGCCACATAACACAAGCACTCAGGTCACTCCAAAGCAAGTACAAATATGACTCAGTCATTGTCCATGCCGGTGTGAATGACCTGAGATGTACCTCCCTGGACTACATGAAAAGAGACATAGAGGAGCTCTCTGATTATGTAGCCCAGGCCGGTATGACCCTGACCCTGAACAGCATCTTACCCTCACCAAGAATTATGCCACAGTACAAACACATAGTGATCAGATTTATCAATTGGCTCAATTACTGGTGTCATTCTAAGGGGATCCAATGTCTGTCTGCTCGGGATGACATGCTTGACAAGCCACACTGCTTCGCAAGAGATGGCTTGCACTTGTCACCCCTGGGCTTCCGGATATTGGCCAAGTCTCTTGCCACCTCCATAGTGCCTTTTTTAGGCAAGGCTCAAAAGACAAACCCACCTCCCTAGAAAACACAAGTGGAAAAAAACTAAGGGTAATGCTGCTCAACACCAGAAGTCTAAACCTCAAGATGCACACTCTCGAGGCCCTCCTCAGTATGGAGAACATCGATGTCTGTGCAGTGACAGAAACCTGGTTCAAGGCTCCTGAGAGCACCCCAGCACTACCAGGTTATACCTCATATCATGCTTTTCGGCCCCAAAACTTGGACCGAACCACAAAAGGAGGGGGAGTAGCCATATTCATCAAATATACCCACACCTCCAGGTTACTGGCAATGCATGAAGCATCAGAGACCATCCATGTGCAACTAACTGTAGGCAAAACTGCCGTACAGTTTGTAGCATGCTACAGACCACCCTCTCAAGCTCAGGAACCCCACTCAGCCTTCCTGAAGACACTGGAGAGTATGAATATCTCTCCAAATACCATCATATTTGGAGACGTCAACTACCCAAACATAGACTGGGACATTACTCAAGCCCCAACACCCTAGCCCAAAGGTTCCTAGAATTTATAAACTCAAATGCAATGGAACAACTAGTCACCACTCCCACAAGAGGAGATAATATACTAGACCTGATCATCACAAACATGGGGACACAACGCTCCACACCGGAAGTATACCCATTATTGCTGAGATCAGACCATAAATTAATCTCACTGAAAATCTACATTCCGCCCCCACCCCCTGCACAAAAGACCACAGTGAAGAATTTCTCAAAAGCCGACTTCACACTTCTTAAGACTGAAGTGGTATCCTTCAAGGCCCCTGGGCCACTGGAAACCACAGACCACACCGCTGAACACTTTATAAACACTTTCTACGGACACCTTCAAGAATGCATGGATCATGCAATCCCACATAAAACCAAGACCCATTCCGCCAAAGGCAGGCGTCCTGTCTGGTGGACCCCAGCCATTAACAAACTTTACAACAGGAGGAAGAAGCTACTACATGACAGAGCAAAATCCCTAAAAGGGAAGGCATCTCTGATCAGCACTAGCAAAAAACCACGATCACTCATAAAATCATCCAAGGCCAACTTTGACAGAAAAATCGCAAAGGACACAAAAGACAATCACAAGGCCTTCTTTACTTATGATAGAAACCTGAGTGGAAACTCCCAGATATGCTCAGAGTTAGTCCAAAATGGCACAAAATACACTGAACCCACAGACATTGCCAACATTCTGGCAGACAGGTTCAGTGCAACCCCCCCCCCCCAAAAGGAGAAATATCTATCCCAGCAGAGTGTAGCCTCCCTAACATCTCAGATGCCCAGGTGAGAGCCACCCTCTCCAAAGCTAAAAACACAGCATTAATGGGACCAGACGGTGTCCCGGGTTGCGCGCTACATGAACTCCCAAGAGGAACTAAACCCACACATAAGGCTGCTATTTAATCTCAGCCTTACTACAGGGTACGTACCCAAAGAATGGCGTACAGCAACAGTGGTCCCACTCCACAGAGGAGGTGCTTCTACGGACCCTGGAAATTAACGCCCCATAAGCTTGACGAGCCTGGTCTGCAAAGCTATGGAGAGGATCATTATGGAACTCAATAAACAAAGACATTGGGGACCTACAGACACTTGATCCTACCCAATTTGGCTTTGTCAAGGGCAGATCCTGCCTTTTGAACCTGGTCAACTTTTTTGAAACAGTCACTAAGGCCATTGATGAGGGTAAGGCAGTTCACACCACCTACTTGACCTTGCAAAAGCTTTCGACACAATACCCCACTCGAGCATCATAGACAAGCTCACCAGCTCAAATGTAAACCCATATGTCATAAGATGGGTTGCAAACTGGCTCAAGGACAGAACCCACAAGGTCAGAATTGCTGGAGCCATGTCAGACTCTAAGCCAGTCACAAGCGGTGTCCCACAGGGCTCTGTCCTGAGACCCCTCTTGTTCGGCATTTATTTTTTTGAGGTGCAAGAAAACATAGGAGGATTGTGGCTGACAAAGTTTGCAGATGACTGCAAACTGGGCGCCATAATTGATACTCCAGCAGACACAAGCATCCTTCAGAAAGGCCTCATAGAAACGGATAACTGGTGCCAGAGCCATGGCCTTAAACTGAACGGCAAAAAAATGTATAGTCATACTCTTTGGGAAAAACAAGGTACCCACAAATTACCACATAGGTGGTAATCCATTAAGTACGGAAGAAGTAATCAGGGACCTAGGGACACAAGTTGACAGTAACCTCTCATTTGACACTCACATTTCCAAGGTAGCTATGAAGACCTTCTATATTGGCCACCTTATCATGAAAGCATTCGGATCTAGATCAAGAGAGGTCATTGTGCCCCTATACTCTTCTGTTATCAGGCCCATAATTGAGTACAATGCCCCATTTGGGATGTACCTTACCCAACACCTGCAGCTGTTAGAAAGACCCCAAAAGTACCTCACCAAGAGGATAAAGGGTCTCAAACATTTGTCATATGCTGCCTGGCTGAAGAAACTCCAACTCTATTCATTCGCATACCGCCTACTCAGAGGCGATCTATGCCTGACGTACAAGGCCATGTCCAATCCAGAATTAATGGACATGCTCCAACTCAGAAGATCCAAATCCATCAGAGCCACGAGAGCGAGAGATTTGAACCTCAACACAGAAATAAATAGGATGTGCTGGAGGGACAGATTCATAACCCAGAGGCTCCCTACACTCTGGAACAGAATCCCAGTCCATGTTAGGCAGAGGCCCTCACTGACTCTCTTCAAGAGAAATCTTGACGAGTGGATGCGAGATCGTAGGTTTACACCGGGGGTCATCTCTGTGTCACTACTAGACAGAGGCACAGTAAACTAAACCCTAAATGGGCATAATATTCACATTCCAAGGGGTGGTGAAAGCCTCACACACTCTGGCTAGGCTTATAAATGCCCTAGGGCAGATAGCCTAGTATGAACCTATGAACCTATGAAGATACAAATTGTACAGGACACTAAGGATAATCACAAGGCTTTCTTAACTGATGGTAGGAACCTTGGTGGAAATTCACAGATATGCTCAGAATTACTCCAAAATTACAAACAATACACCAAACCCACACACATTGCCAACATCCAACCTGACAGGTTCAGTGCAAAATCCCCCCCCACCAAAATGCCAAATATCTATCCCAGCCGAGTGCTGGCCCCCTGACATTGCAGATGCTGAGGTAACAGCCAGCGTCTCCAAAGCAAAACACACAGCATCAATGGTACCAGATGGTGTCCTAGGCTGCGTCCAACATGAACTCCAAGAAGAATGGAACACCAAATAAAACTACTGCTCAATCTCAGCCTTACCACAGGATATGTACCCAAAGAGCAGTGTACAGCAACAGTGGTCCCTCTCCACAAAGGTGGTGCCTGAATGGATACTGCAAACTATCACCCCAGAATCCTGACTAGCTTGGTCTGCAAAGCTATGGAAAGGATCATCATGGACCTCAGAAATAAAGATATTGGGACCTACAGACACTGGACCCTACCCAGTGTGGCTTTCTTAAGGGCAGATCCTGCCCCTTAAACATGTTTGACTCATTTGAAACAGTCACCAAGGCCATTGATGAGGGGAATGTGGTCCACACAGCCTATCTGGACCTTGCAAAAGCCTTCCATACAATACCCCACTTGTTCATTATAGATAAGCTCACCAGCTTAAATATAAACCCCTATTCAAGTAGATGAGTTGCAAACCAGCTCAAGGACAGAACTGACATGGTCAGAAATGCTGCAGCCATGTCAGACTACAAACCAGCTACAACTGGCATCCCACAAGACTCGGTCCTGGGACCTCCCTTGTTTGGTATATATTTCCCAGAGGTACAGGCCAACATGGAAGGACTGTGCCTGAACAAGTTTGCAGATGACTACAAACTGGGCACCATATCTGACCCTCCAGCTGACAAAAGCCTCCTACAAAACAGCCTCATAGAAACAGACAACTGGTGCCAGAGCCATGTCATCAAGCTAAATGCAGAAAAGTGTATAGTCATCCCCTTTGGAAAAACAGTAAGTGCCCACCAATTACCACATAGGTGTTAACCCATTAAGTACTTTAGAAGTAATAAGAGACCTGGGGACACAGGTTGATAGAAATCTTGCATTTGACAACTATGTGGCCGTAGTGGTTAGAGAAACATATCATATACCTACCCAATCATGAAGGTATTCACATCTAGATCAGGGGAGGTCATCATGCCTCTTCAGTCATCCTTCATCAGCCTCACAATTGAGTACAATGGTCCTTGTGGGATGTACCTTAGCAGACACCTCCAGCAACTAGAAAGACCCCCAAAAGTACCTCATCAGGAGGATCAAAGGGCTCTAACAGATGCCATGTGTTGACTGATTAAACAAACTGCAGCTCCACACAGTGCCATACTGCCTGCCCAGAGGCGATCTGTGCCTGATGTATAAAGCCATGTCCAAGCTGGAATCAATGCACATGCTGCACCTTGTAAAATCTGAATGCCAGTGAGCTATGCACATGAGAGACCTGAGCCTCAGCACTGACATAAATAGGACATGCTGTAGTGATTGATCCATAACCCAGAAACTCCCTCTACTCTTGAGTAAACTCCCAGTCCAGGTTAGCCAGAGAGTCCCTCATTGACTCTCTTCAAGAGGAATCCTGATGAGTGGATGGGAGATGGTAGGTTTACCCTGGGTATCACTTTTATGTCACGGGTAGACAGAGGCACAGTATACTAACTTTGAAAAAATGTCATGGCAAACTCCAGTTAAAATGTGTGTTGAAGGACAAACACACTCTCTGACTAGCATTAGAAATGGCCCAGGGCACATAGCTAGTGTTTGTCAATGTCCACCCAAGTTACAGAATACACTACTAATGTTGGACAAGCCTGCTTTAAGTAGTCCATAGCTGAACAAAATGCAACATAGTCATATTTGCACAACTGGCCCTTAACCAGACTGGTGTGCTCAGTATGAATATTTAAAGCAGTGATAGGACTGAAACCCAGGATACTGTCCACCACAGTGAAAGTTCTGAACCAGTACACTATACGATATTACAGTGTTTGGTCAGTATGAAAGAATGTTGACAACTGTATGTAAACTATCCCATGGAAACCCTGCAGGCACAGCATAATCCCTGTTGGGTTCAGACACAAAGCAGTTGGGCAGTAAGAACACAACATGACTTCCAACACACAACTATAAATGTGAAATATTGTTGAAGTTCACACACAACCACAAATGTGGTGGACCTCAGATCTCAACATATGGAAAGCTCACATTGGGCATGCTCGCTCACTTTGATAAATGAGACATATGTCAGGCAACAAGCCATGGAAAGCCTGAACTGGGCATGCTCACACACTTAGGCCATGCCTCAGTATAGCAGTTGGCCACACATATCTGGCATTTGTATGTGTTAAGCCAGGAAACTCCCACAATACAGCAATCTGCCCAGTGCACACAGTTAAATGACAACAGAGACATAAGTAATATAGTGGATCCCTCTCATATTCAAACATCTTCCACAGATACACAAGTTGTTCATAGAAACAGGGAAAGCTATGGCAATAAAGACCTGCAAACATTTTATCAGCAACAAATATTGTGCATCTGAAACTTAAACATATGGGTGTAGAGGTCAATACTAGGCTGTTTGCCCTAGGGAATACATAAGCTTAGCCAGAGTGTATTTGGCGTCTGCCTCCCCAGTACAGTAGGCTACTGTGCCTCTGTAAAGTAGGTCACAGAAGGCACCATTTAAGGCTAGTGTGCTGTGCCTCAGTCAAGCAGGGATACAGTGGAGATCCCAGGGGTTGAATTTGCAATGTCACATCCATGTGGCTGGAGTTTGCTGGAAGAGGGTTGGCGAGGAGTTATAACATTAATTGGGATTCAATTCCAGACTGAGGGGAGCCTTATCTGCAGTGTCTGGACAATTTCACTATCAACACTTGCAAGTGATGATTTTGAGGGATTGAAGTGTCTTGCCAATACTGTTCAGAGATGTCCACCCTCTGTGGGATATTGCTCTGTAATGTATTAGCTCCCTCCTTCTGTTGTACAGCTTATACATGGCTGGTGTAAACCAGACAGGTCTCCTGTTGTGGAGGAGTCTTGGTTTTATTTGGGATAGCATGATCAATGCAAACCTTCTGGATGCTCATAGAATGCATTTGTCAAGGATTCTGCAGATTGGCCTGTATAATCCTCCAGCATGGGTCCTTTGAAGTATTCCACCTCAGTCTTCACAAGTGCAAAGTCTGCTTTTGATAAATACTTTGTTTGCAGTGATTTCCTTGCCTGGGGGTGGGGATGGGATATGGATGTCCAGGGAAAGTTGGTTATGGTCAGATATTAACAATGGTGGTCTACCTCTGGTGTGGAACATAGAGTCCCCATGTTGCTGATGGTCAGGTCCAATATGTATTCCCCCTTGTTGCTGTGGTGATTGGTCCTGCCATAGCACATGGATTCACAAATTGTAGTGGCTGTTGGGTGATGTTGTTGAGGCCTGAGTAGTTCCCCCACTCAGTATTCCTGTACCTGAAGTTAACCACTGTAATGGTGTATGCGAACACCTTCATATCCTACACTGTTCCCAGGGAAACCAAGTCTGGTTCCTGGATATGGGAGGGGAGGTCTGAATTGGTTGTGTTGTGTGTTCCAAGTCCTGTGGTCACGAAGCATGGTATAAAACATTACCTGGCAGTGCTGATGTGCATATGTGACCCTGAAGTAGGCGTCTGTTAATGCATATATATGCTATCCCCCATATTGACGGTTAGTAATAGATGTACATACCTCTTTCTAAATAATGATGTCAGCACCCTATAAATACTACAAGAGAAGAAAAGACACCCAGGAATTCGAATAGTGCACTCAGCTAATGGGTCTCTCTCAAGTGTCATAGCATAGTTAGGTAGGAGTTTGAATCCTGCAAATGCTCTGTGTGTGTGTTTGGGGTGGGGGCAGGGTGTGTGCAATTCTCTTTGAAAGAAATGGCCCTTTTGGCAACTGGAAGAACACACTATATGATGTACATTCCTCTTTGTAAACACTGATGATGTCAGCAAAACCTCACAGTAACGTGAATAGTGTGTTCCGCTAATGCGTCTTTCTCAAGTGTCATAACATAGTTAGGTTGGTGTTTGAATCTTGCAAATGCTCAGTGTGTGTGTGTTTTGGGGGGGGTTAGGGTGTGTGCAATTTTCTTGGAAAGAAATGGCCCTTTTGGCAACTGGAAGAACACACTACATGATGTACATTCCTCTTTCGAAAGACTGATGATGTCAGCACCCTATAAGTATAGCAGGAGAAGGAGAACTTCCCAGTAATGTAATTAGCATGCTCTGTTAATGCATCTCTCTTAAGTGTCATAACATAGTTAATTAGGGGTTTGAATCCTACAAATGCCATGTGTATTTTTGTCACACAGTTTGTCAATGTGTGGTGGGTGTTGCTTTTATTATTGTATGACATATATTAAAGCAGTAATTTCAATGCACTCATGAGGTATGTGTGTGCCACATAAAGATATGTACCTGTGACCTTAAACAGTTCCTATGTGTGAAGCCTGCCTCATGTGAATACATGGAATTTGCATTACACAACTTTTCCACTGTGGTTTTCTGTGCAGGGGCTGGGGTTGGTATGTGAATATAGTGAGATTACTCTATGGTGTCATCTTACCAGTGAGGGATACACTTCTGGTCTGGAGCATAGAGTCCACATGTTGGTGATGATCAGGTGCAGTATGTTTTCCCCTCTTGTGGGAGTGGTAATAAGTTGTTCCATAGCATTTGAGTGTATGGATTCTAGGAACCTTTCACCTAGGGTGTTGGAGCTACAGTAATGCTCCCAGTCTATGTGTGGGTAGATGCAGCTGCCCAATATAATGTTGTTTGGAGACACCTTTATATATTCATGTGTTCTTAAGTAGGCCAAGTGGGTTACCTGTGTTTAGGAGGGTGGTCTGTAGCAGGCTATGAACTGGAAGTCAGTTTAACCCACTGTTAGTTGCACGTGGATAGTCTGTGATGCTTCATGCTGTGGCAACAACCTGGGGGTGTGGGTATCCTTGACATTTATTGAGACTCACCCTCCTTTCATAGTTAGTTCCGTGTTTTGGGGCTGTCAATCATGGTTTGAGGTGTAACCTGGTAGTGCTAGGGTGCTCTTGGGAGCCTTGAACTTGTTTTCTATTACTGCACAGATATCAACATTCTCCATGCTGAGTAGACTTTGGACTGCATGCATCTTGCGGTTTACATGTCTGGCATTGAGTATCATTACTTCCATTTTCTTATCCCCTGTGCTACCTATGTAGGTGGGTTTGTGTTTTCAGCCTTATCACCATAATGCAAAGATGTGCAGACATTACAATTTTGTAATTAATAGTGGTGCATACAAAACTACAATGACAATCATACTGTTAATGCATCAGGCATGCTGGGATATACCCACAATGATATCATTACACTGCACTGTTAACAACATGATAATATTACTACAGTTCTATGTAGTCACCCTGTGCATCAGCACCATGTTAACCTGTTCCTGCATCAATGTGACAGATTGCAGGAGGTAGCACAGTTTCATCATATGCACAGGGTGTGTACTTGGTATGCCTGAGTCTACCACTGATACATCCAATACATGTGTAATGGCACAGGGAGGTGTGACAGGGTCTGTTGTTGGTCAGCCAATCGACAGTACACAGCAGTCAACCCCATCAATGTGCACAGTCATCCTGCCGATACATCCATTGTCACCAATGTCCTTAGCTGAGGGACAGCATACAGTGGGCATTGACCAGGGTAATGTGAGTATGATACAGTACAGTAGTACAACAGTTGGCTTTCACAGGTGTACTGCTGATATTGAGAATATCAATCTTGCACAATAATTTCCAGGATAACAGCTACAAACACAGTACACATCTCACACATGCATAAACTACCAGTGCAGAGAACTGTCAACTACAGATATGGCATGTTACCTGCACACTCCATGTCCACATGCTGGGTGGCTCCAGCCACCATCATTACACACGTCTGTGGATGTTGTTGTTGTTGGGCTGGAGCTACAACACTTAGGAGGAGCTCCTCCAGTCTGGTGGGGGGGTGTATAGGTGCCCCACCACCTGTGGCAAGCTGTTGCCTGTGGATATCAGATGCACGCTGACGGACATTTCTAATTAAATCACTGCAGTGATGGGGTACCTGCCATTATGTCCGGTTATGCATGCCTGTGTCATTTACCCGATGGACAAGGTCTTGCCACAGTGCAGCCCTCTCCTGCTGGTTCTGGCTGGTCCGGGAAAAGAGTGTTGAAAAATCCTGCACCAGGCTCTGGTGTATCTCCTCATCCTCTGCAGCTGAATAACAGGGGTTGCGCTGATGCACCATTGCCCTGGAAGGAAAATAAAAATATGTGAGCAAGTAACATGGCACACATAATACTCTACTGTACTGATATCACTGAACTGCCATATATAGCATCTGTCTGTGTATCAGGGGATACACATGTAAATTACCACATATCAGTGCTCAGCCAACAACTGTGTGACAGTGCCTGCCACACTCCATACAACAAACTAGTATACACCAGCACTCGGCACACTGTTTGAGGTCCAATGCACAACCTCACACTGGGGGTATGTATTAAGGTAATGGATGGGGAATATTGTCATCCCATGCAATGCACAGTTACAATTTCAATGGTAATGCACCCTAGTCTTTGTGGCCATACCCCTACCTACACCGCAGTCATATACAGGGAACCACAGCACAACATATGATAATGTAGTATGTTTGTATCCCAATAACTGACACATCTTTCTCTGGCCTCATACCAAGGACACACACTACCATGACAGACACAAAGTCATGCTGAGCAATCACACCATTACAGACCTTGCACACAGTCAGTGGCACACTCATTTCACCTCACATAGTTGGTATTGCAATGAGTACATGTGTGTGTGCATTGTGTCATAGGTAGGTAGTATGCTATTGGCCCTGGGCCTACGGCAGCATGCTGTTAGCAACCTTCAACTACATATGTATGTCCAGCCTTCACTAACAGTTGCAGTATATCCCTTGCCCTATGCACATCTTCATATAAATATAGATACAGACTGCTAACACATATGGAGGGTTCACAGTATGTAGATTATTAGATTATGTAGTTTACATTACCTTTGTTTCTGACTGCTGTTTTGGATGGCTTGCTGCTGGCTTGCTGCTGGCTGCCTTGCTGATGGCTGGCTTGCTGCTGGCTGGCTTGCTGATGGCTGGCTTGCTGCTGGCTGCCTTGCTGCTGGCTGCCTTGCTGATGGCTGGCTTGCTGATGGCTGGCTTGCTGATGGCTGACTTGCTGATGGCTGGCTTGCTGCTGGCTGCCTTGCTGCTGTATGGCTTGCTGCTGTATGGCTTGCTGCTGGCTTGCTGCTGCTGTCTTGATGTTTTTTTCTTTTTATTATTATTTTTTTTGTCTCTCTCTCTCTCTCTCTCTCTCTGTCTCTCTCTCTCTCCCTCCAGTTGCTGCAATGATATTATTGCATGTGTGGACTGGGAGTACAGGCTGCTTTTGTAGGTATCTGCACATGTGCATGTGATGGCCTCTGCACCAATTGTTAGCCAGCATGTACTAATTGCATGCAGCCTGCTGTGTGGTAATTGCAGTTCTCACTGTGATTTCAGGACAGTGTTATAAAATGTTAGGTTAGGTAGGCATAGTCCTTTCAGTTTTTCAAGGTGGGGACCATGCTGGTTTGCTGTGGACACTGTTCTGTGAGTGTAAAGGTTGGTATGTCTCTCATATCTAAGGCTGTGTTGTAGGCACTGAAATGCATGTTGTACTGAAACCCGACTGTTGCTTCTTCCAGTTCATTCTTCTCAGTGTGTATGTTAACTGACACCTAATAATACTAATACTGTTTACATGGGAGTATGTGCTTTCCTGTGGGACTTGTGGATTAACTGGTATATAACAGTAGCTCTTGCAATTTGTTGCTATGACTTCACTATTTAGCCTTTACATTCACTCCTTGAGGGCCTGCTAAGTGTCTTTACTGGAATGTGTTGCTATGGCTTTCCTATTTTCCATTTACATTCACTCCTTCTAATGCATGATATATTTCTTTCAGCAGCAATTCCTTATATGTTTGGTGTGGTTTGGTGGTACTGCATGCAGTCTGGTAAGGCCAAGGTGTGGGGTTTGACACCTACAAGGGTATCTTATTTTGCTGATGATCAGTAGTGGGGCCTTGTACTTTGTACTAACAGTTATGAATATCAGGCACATGCAGTGCTTGTAAACTGCTATACTGTCCTTATTTTATTAGATGGCTACATCCTTTGATATTTCTGGGTTGTACTCCTACATGAGGGTGTACTTGTGGAAGCAATTCTACAGCTATTCACAGAGTGTGTGATAGCAGACAGAATGATATGCCTGTGAGTTTCTGACACTTGCAGGCCTCAGATACTCTCAGGTGTATATTTTAGCAGCCTCAGGGAATGGTACATATCAATGGGATACACCCGTGATATATTTCAGATATTCTGCATTTGTGACTGTGGGGTATTTTGAGCATATGTATTACTACACCATTTCTGACATGCAAGTAGTGTGTACTTTAACTAATTGAGAGTTACCATTACGTGGGATTCCACACCTTTCTGCCTACTGTTAGTACATTTCACAGGGAGTCAGTGGGGCACAGTTAACATTTGTTTGCAAATCAGGAACATCCCTGTAAATCAGTCACAGTTGCAAGGTCTGGCCTCTTACCTATTCAAATATGGTTGTGTTTATCCTGCTCTGATAGTGTGTGTGGTTTGCAATGTGCTACTATCACATTATTACCTACTAGCATGGCTGTTTCTCTTATCACACTAATGTAATGCAATTCCACAAGAATTGCCAGTAAAGATACAAGAAAAGCTTTGTGTAATAGCCTTCCTATATTCCCTTTGCATTCAGTCCTACTATTTCATGATATATTGCTTTCAGCACAAAGTTCTTGTATATCAATCATGGCTTAGTGGTAAATCATGCAGACTAGTGTTTCCAAGGTCCTGGGTTCGAGACTAACAGAGGAATTTTATTATGCTGCTGAGCAGACTACAGGCCTTGTCATTCAGAGTGACTAAGGCACTTTTAAGCAGTTGTAAGCGGGTTAATGCTGGTTTGCGCTGTGCTCACGCATGCGCACTGTCGCTTAGCTTCGTGCACACACGCTTAGCTAAGCGAACACAAGCGCACACCCGCTGACTACTGCTTAAAAGTGCTTACTCTTGCGCACACATGCGCTAATTTCTTTGAAAGAAAAGAAAATGGGGAGATAGAAAAGTGGTGAAAAAGGGGGCACAAAGAGGGTAGGACAGTAGGAAAACAAGCTCGGATTTGCAGGAAGGATGTAGGAAAGGCCCATAGCTGCCCATTTCTTTATCAGCAACAGCTGTGCATATGTGTGTAATTTGGTGTGAAATTTGAAACCTTACACCCCTGAGAGAGGGGTGAGGACAACAAAATACCAGTTGACATGTCCAGCAGACATCCCTGCAAAATGGGCAGCTATGTATGGGGCGTAATTTTTTTGTGGGAACAGAGTGCCCTTTTTATTTTTTTTTCAGGTGAGAGTGGAATGTGAGGTACAGGAAGTAGGTATATTTGGGGAGGTAGGTAGGGGAGGTTAACAGACAAGACAAACAAGATGAATACAGGGGCGGAGTATGACATATGTGGGGGGGGCACAATTGACGGGGATGGATGTTTGGATATCATGAGCCCATGAGCCCACAGATGGCAACAGTGGAACTGAGATCCCCACCCATGGGCAGTTGCCACTGCGCCTTCACTGCCCAGAATGGGGCTGTGGTGGGGGCTGTGTAGGATGGGCAGGCACACCCGAGAGTTGTGCCACCCGTGCCTCAAGCTGGCATAGGGGTTCAAACACAGAATGTTACGCACCACAGACTGGGCACTTTGGAGGGTGAGTGAACGTTCTCCTCCGGCCACGCTTGCAGAGGGGGGAAGAGCCCCATCCCCTGCAGTGCTTCCACCCAAAGGTGGCACAGGGCCACCGGAGGAGGTTTTGGCCTGGGCACTAGTGCCAGGTGCACTCGCCAGCTGAGGTGGGAGAGGTGGGTCCGCTGGAACCCGCCTTCCCTGTTGTCCTATGTTTAGCAATAATTTATGACATTTTGGGTTAGTAACAAACAATACTATTCAAAATTAGTTGTAACAGCATGCATCAGTATTCCCATTAACCAAACACCCATGAATTCCAAACATTGAACAGCAAGCATAACACATGCATATTTTGAACAACAGTACACAATCCAACAGCATGCAGGGTTGATTGATGGCAACAGGCCATCAGGTTTGGATATGTGAACAGGGCACATGCATCAACGTACATGCAAATATGTATGAACCAACAGGACAAATGTCCATGGGAATTAATTGTGAATACACATACCCAGTTTGGTGTGGAATGGCATTATTTGTGAAAATAGGGTAGGGTGAAGAAATATTTCATTAACAACTTCAACTACCTATACATATGCTGTACATTTCTAGTAGTTGCAGACATATATACCACACAAGTCTTAGTACAGTTTCCTATATGTAACCTTAGGAATGTTGGTGATGGGAATGTTACTGCTACATTAATATACATTGCATTTTTATTCATGCACATTCATATCTGGCTGTGTTCAGGTACAGCATCCTGCTACATTTGATTTATATGGCTCTAGACAACTGTGGATGTTCAGTATTTCATACAACCATACTATCTCCATATTGCAAGGGTACAGCAACATATCCAAATTGTGGGACAGACACATTCCAGCTTCAGTACTTTATTACAAACATTTCACTCTTCGGTTGTGGTTGTCTCATTCATTTCATTATGTACTGACTGCAGTATAACTTTATTCAAGACTTATTACAGCTTTCTTGGTTGATTCATACCTCTTTCTCACACTCTCACTTGTTTTATTTTTACAATTCAAGATGGTACCTAATTCTAGGCATTATTAACATTTCTTACTTGGTTACAACAATCCTTTCCAACAGACTCACTTGTTTCATATGGCAGATTTTAAAAGGGGATGTATTTGACACATGTCTATCATGTTTAGCTTGTTTACCAGTAATTTTCAGGCTGAAGCAAGTTATCTGATATTACAATACAGGTGGAAAATCTCTATTTCAGACTTGTTTAATTTTTATTTCTGGATTACAGGCTGCATCACTTATCTAATCATACAGTACTAGCAGAATCTTTCTTCTAGTGTTATTTGAACTTTATTAATATGTAACAACACTGAACTCTTTTACAAGCTGTCTCACTTATATTCTATAACAATTACAGCAAAATAATTACTAACCTGCCTGGTGGCGCAACCGTACCAGCTTATCATCATAGGCTCGCCGATTCACGGAACGCACACCTGCAGCTGGAATATAAATGAAGTAATATTGGAACATACATCTCCATAATATCAGCTAGGATAATTTCTTACATACTTAATTACAAGGATACTTACTCAGTAGTGGGGTGTTTTGCATTTGCCGGGCCTCCTGGATCCAACGGTTCAGTTGGTCCTGCTTTCGTCTCTTCAGGTCCGCATGGTGGTGACGTACCTGTTCACCAGTCCTTGGTATGCCTGTGGTACTGGTGAGATCATGTGCCAACTGGTTCCACGCCTCTGCCTTGTACGCACCCCAGAGAACCTGGCCCTGCATGAGTTGAGCCTCATGATCGTGGACTAGGAGCCAAACCATATATTTGGACTCCTCAACACCCCACCTCTATGCTCAGAAGTGACTGCCCTCTCCTACACCTGCCATCCTGACTGCAAATAGGTTCCACAATCAGTTATGCTGTGTATTCCCGCCTATGGGGCTTATATATGCCGTTTTTCCCGCACTTATCTGTGATTGGCTATTTTGGAAATGTATCAGCTTAAAAAAACCTGCTTTGTCATGCTTCTATTTCCATTCATTCCTATATATATGCTAATACTGCACTTCTCAGTGCAACTGTCATGGCTTAGTGGTTCAGTACTTTGACTATGATGCGCAGTATCCTGGGTTTGAGTCTGGGCATTGCTTTTTTTTTTAGTTTACTACTGTCTAGACAAGCTAGGAGGTGTGTGCCTGTGTAAAGACGGCTTTGATACAGCTTGCTCAACGTTGCCCGCCGGTAAGCCAGTTGGCACGCTGCGCAGCTCTGCGCAAATGGCTTACGCTGGTTAACGCGTTATTTGGCTATGAGCACGCATATTACGCTGTGTGAAGTGTTGCTCAGCTACAGGCACACAGTTTCAGCATGTTAAAGTGCTGCTCAACTCCGGGCACTCATATTACACCTGTTAAACCACTGCTCACCTGCGGGCAGTCATACTCAGCTGGTTAGAGTGCTGCTCAGCTATGGGGACTTATAAATTTTTTTTTTTTATTGTGTCAGATTTCTTCAAAAATACATGGCCCATTTCATTACATTTTACTTAATATAGTTTTATATATATATATATATATATATATATATATATATATATATATATATATATATATATACACATATATGTCAGGGGATTGTTTTGTGCTTATTTCACTAAAAATAGAAAATGATGTTGTTGGGGCTCGAACCATGACTACCTCCTCTTTGGCCAACGTCTCTACTGCTACGCTATTGCTACTTGGCTTAATTTGCATATTTAGATCTTATATGCTTTTTCAATGACTGCTAACTGTGGCTGAGCGAAGGGCACACCCGCGCAAATGAGTGCAATTACGGGCAAACATTTTTGAAATTATAAAAAAAAAAAATTAAACTGTTGATTTTTACGTTTTACATTACAGTTGGGTTTATAGTCTGTGGGGGCGTGTGTGGTGTTGTGTTTCTTGACATTTCCGCGGACTCACTCGTGGGAGTTTACTTTCAGGACTGCGACTCTTCTGGGGTCGTGTCCCTTTGCAGAACTCGCCATGCGGACATGCCCCCTACTTTCCTAGACGGACCGTGTTAGCCTAGGGTGTGATTCAGCATGCCCTCATGAATATGCATGGCATGCTGACATCACACCATTTAACTGCAGTCTCCGTGTAAGACATATTAACTCTTACATGGAGGTTTCGTGAATCCTGCCCATTAAGTATCCATTTGTGAAAGCTATAGGAAATAATATTAGTAGATCTTTGATTAGCTAATTTGAATTCATTAATCTCTTGAATATTAATAGAACTTGATTTATGAAAGGGTACAGAGTAAACTTATGTCTTCATGTAATATATTTATTATTTTATTTATTTATTTTATTTGCATTTATTTACCGGGGAAGTTCACTGGACCAAAAAGCCCATTTTCAGTGGAAGCCTGGGGGGAAAGCTTCACACTTAGCAAGAAACAAAGACACACAGTAGATACATAACAAGGACATAACAAACAGCAAATACATTTGGCATGAGTACATTACTGGATTATGTACAGCAATAGTTGTAAATTAAATACAATGTAGCAAGTTCATTACAGGGCTATATACAGCCAAGGGAAGCACTTTAAGTTGAGTTGATAACAATATGATAAGATTCAGCACATTGCATAAAATTTCTAACAGGGAAAATGAAGTTACAAAGGGACACATGATTCCACAATGCACAAAAAAGAAATTCTACAGTAAATAATAGTGAGGCTTGCACCTGACATTAGTATAGATAACTCAGACAGTATAAGGTAGCAGGGGAATTACACCTTGAATTAAGTATATTTTATGTGCAATAAGAGTCTACGTTAAGTAGAGGTCAATTGTGATTTGAGGGAGGGGGACCAGGTGCAGGTACAGTTCCAGTTGGAAATTAATTTTTTTAGGGAGGTTTTGAAAAAGTGTCAGGATTTGTTTGTGGTTCTAATAGTCAAGAATAAGGCATTCCAGGCCTTTGCTTCACAGTAACAGAAGTTGTCCAACAATAAGGATTGTTTTTCTACCAACAAAAGCTGCTGATTCTCAAATCTGAGAGCCCTATTTTATTGGTAGGCACTAAAAATCTGGCTAAGGGCAGGGCAGTTTTTTTTTTTGTTTAAAGATTAGTTTGTGGGCTATAGTCAGGTGAAAGTAGGACAGATAGTGAGGCAGTTCAAGCCAGTTTAGGAGTGAAGTGCAGTACAGAGGTGGGTATCATTTTTGATGTTAGATACAAATTTTGCAATGTTGTAATAAGTTTCAAGTTTAGTTTTTAGTGTGGATGAGAGATTAGTAAGTAAAGTGCACTGCAGAGTAAGGCAGTAGTTAAGTGGTAGCAAGAACTTGTTTTGTGGAAGGGCAAAGGAAGTATTTGTGCCCATAGAGGATCCCAAGCATTTGGTGGGTTTTGCCGATGCTATAGTTTGTGTATATGTGTCAAATTTCAGGTGTTTGTCTATAAACACAACTCGCAGTTTTGTCTGAGTAATGAACTCAATGACTGTATTATCTTGTAAATTGGGTTTTGTTAAGGGTGATAGACTTCTTGGGCATGAAAAGCATGAGTTCAGTTTTGGCAGGGTTGAGGGAAAGGTGATTGTTATACATCCATGTCTCTGTAGGGGGGAATGTTGGCTGAGTTTGTTGTTGCAGTTCAAGTTATAGAATTAGAGGTGCATACAATTGTTGAGTCATCAGCATATTGAATAAGTGTGCTCTGACCTAGAGAGGAGTGAAAACTATTAATAAAAATGCTGAATAATAGGTGTCCTAGTATAGAGCCTTAGGGAGCTCCAGAAGGAAAACTGAGATATGGGGAGAAGGAATGTTGCCATTTGATAGCCTGTTGTCTGTTGATTAAATAACTAGAGGACCAGTTAAGGGAGGAAAGAGAAAGGCCAATTTTGGAGAGTTGGTTTAGAAGTAGGGGGTGAGAGAGTATCAAAAGCTTTTGAAAGGTCTAGGAATAGAGAGAAGACTTTTTCCTGAGTCATGGGCTCTGCTGATTGTGTCCATGAAGGATATGAGGGCATTTGTGGTGCTGTGGCCTGGTATAAAGCCTTGCTGTCTGGGAGATAGAATTTGGTTGTAAAGAATTAAGTGTAGTAATTGAGTGGGAATCCATTTTTCCAAGATCTTAGAAATTGGAGAGACAATGGCAAATGGTCGGAAGTTTGAGATACCAGAATTATTGCCTCCATTATGAAGAGGAAGAATATAAGCTTTTTTCCAGATTTTGGGGACACAACATTCTTGTAGAGATCTGTTTAGAAGGATGGCTATAGGGTAGGCAATGGATTTAGTAGCTAACTTTAAGAATTGTGTAAATAGGTTATCTGGAGCATTAGTGCATGGTTTGAGTTTAACCAGTAAAGTGAATGTAAGTGTTGAGTTGTCCGAATGGCAGGGTAGAGTGGAAGTGGTGTGATTGGGTACTCCAGAAGGAATAATGGAGTTAATGGGATTATGAGACTGGGGAAAGGATGCAGTAATGTATGCTAGAGCATTAATAAAGTGAAAATTAAAGAGGGTGACTATTTCTAGTAGACTTGTATCAGGATGAGGACATGGGTTGCTCTTTGCACCTGAATTAAGCAATGTTACAGAATTCCAGAATTTCTTTGGGTTTGGCTTATTTTCTTTATGAAATTTCAGATAGTGATTTTTCTTATCTTTGCTGACTAGTTTTTTATTACATGGTTTCAAAGTTGTTTGAATTTTAGCAGGTTGGGAGGGGTTTTGTTAGCTAAACATTGTTTGCAGCTCTTATCTCTGGAATTCATCATTTCTTTAGTAGCTTTAGTCAGCCATGGGGCATGATTCACTTAGATTAATTTTAGTTGAAGAGTAGCAAGGCTGTTCAGTACATTAAGAAATGTAGAGTTGAAGTACTCTACTGCCTCAAATAGAGGGAGTGTTCTTAGCCCGCACCAGTTACATTTTTAGGGTATCTATGAAGTTCACCACGTAGAATTTAGATAGGTTCCTTATTTGTTTGTACTGATGTGGCTTTTGAAATGAGGGACAGTGAGGCAAGCAAAGGAAGGGAGGTGGTCACTAAGTGTGTTTGGGAGAGTACCGGCAGCAGACATTTTGTTGGGGTCATTGACTAAAATCCAATCTAAGATGGAGTCACAGCTATTATTCTTATTTATTCTGGTTGAGGAAGTGATAAGCTGAGTGAAGTTGAATCGATTAATATTTAAAGAGGGGGTGTTAGGGCAAAGATCTAGCCAGTTAATATTTATGTCACCGAGGATAGTGGTTTCATTGTGGATATTGTTGGAAATCCTATGCAAAAATTTCCTCTAATAAGATAATTATGTTACCTGAGCATATATACAGGACTATGATATATATATATATATATATATATATATATATATATATATATATATATATATATATATATATATATATTTTAACAGTTGTTCATGCTGAGGAAGGAAATACGAATTTCAGCAGTGTCAAATTGTAGTATGAGCTTAGTGTATGGAGCTATATTAAAGAAGGAGGGAAATAGTTCAACACCCCCTCCCTTTTTGTGGGTTCTGTTAGATTTCATGGCAGCAAAACCAGGTGGGAGAAACTCAGAGTCCTTGATATATGGTTTTAGCCAGATTTCAGTAGCTGCAATGATGTCAGGTTGAGCATTGGCAATCCATGCATGAAAGTGTGGGATTTAATTATGAATGCTTTGTAAGTTTAGTGTAGCCATATATAAAGACTTGTGGGAGTTGCTGATGCTAGGTCGAGTAGGGGCAAAGACTGAGGGGGGCCCAGGATTAGGGTGGACATCTCCACATAAAGGTAATGTGGTTAGTCTGAAGTTGTATTGCTGAAAGTGGTGTTTCCTAAATGGTTTTGTAAAGTAGGTTTGAAATTTTGTGGTAGAAATATGTGGAATAAAGATTGGGCTGTGATGCAATGGGAGTAATTTTTATTTTGTGTAGTTGTGACAGTTTTATTTAACAGAGGCTATGAGATATGTCTGAGCAACTTGCAGAAGGATTAGTTAGGTTAGTAGATGGAGATGTGATTTTTGAGGGCTTGGAGGGTAGTGAAGTGGATTGAGAGTAATTAGGTGTTGTAACAGACACATATAAAACATCTTGGAACCCTGTCATAATCAAATATGTACTACAGATACATAGGTTGTATATAAAAAGTGGGAAAGCAAAGAAGATAACAAACTGGCAGTCAGTATCATCAATAAACAATGTGCACTCCAAACATTATCATAGGTACATAGGTTCATAGGTTGATACTAGGTATCAGCCCTAGGGCATTCATAAGCCTAGCCTGAGTGTGTTTGCCTTTCACCACCCTGTAGACTAGCATACTGTGCCTTTGAATAGTAGGTCACAGAAGATAGCTGTTGTATGGTTAGTGTATTGTGCCTCTGTCTAGCAGGGACTCAGAAGAGATCCCAGGGGTAAACGTATGATCACCCATCCACTCATCAAGATTTCTCCTGAAGAGGGTCAGTGAGAGGTCTGCCTAACTTGGACTGGGATTTCGTTCCAGAGTGAGGGGAGCTTCTGGGATATGAATCTGTCCCTCCAGCATGTCCTATTAATTCTGTGCTGAGGTTGAAGTGCCTGGAACGTGTAGCTGTAAGGGATTTTGATATCCTGAGGTGGAGCATGACCAATAAGTCTGGGTTGGACATGGCTGTATATGGCAGGCACAGATCACATCTGGGTAGGCGGTAAGCAACTGAGTACAGCTGGAGTTTCTGTGGCTGAACTGCATATGGCATCTGTATGAGTCTGCTGTTCCACTTGGTGAGGTACCTGTGGGGTCATTACAGTTGCTGCAGGTGTTGGGTAAGGTATATCCCAAATGGGGCATTGTACCCAAGTATGGGCCTGATGAGTAGAGGTGCACAATGACCTCTCTTGATTTAGATGTGAAACCATTTGGGATAAGGTGGGCTATATAGAAGGTCTACCTAACCACTTTGGCAACGTGAATTTCAAATGAGAGATTACTATCTACTTTGGTCCCCAAATCCCTAAGTACACCTTCTGTACGTAATGGATTACCACCTATGTGGTAATCTGTGTGCACTTTGTTATTCCCAAAGGGGATGACTATGCATTTTATGGCATTTAGCTTTAGGCTATGGCTCTGGCACCAGTTATCCATCTCTGTGAGACCCTTTAGGAGGATGCTTGTGTCAGCTGGAGAGTCGATTATGGCACCCAGTTTGCAGTCATCTGCAAACTTGGTCAGCCATAGTCCTCCCGTGTTAGCCTGTACCTTAGAGAAATATATACTGAACAAGAGAGGATCACTGAACTGAGCCTTGTGGGATGCCACACATAACTGGTGTAGAGTCTGACATGGCACCTGCAATTCCGACCATGTGGGTGCTATCCCCGATCCAGTTTGCAATCCATCTTGTGACATATGTGTTGATATCTAAGCTGGTGAGTGTATTTAAGATGCCCGAGTGGGGTATTGTGTCAAAAGCTTTTGGGAGGTCCAGGTAGGCTGTGTGGACTACCTTCTCTATGTATATGGCCCTGGTAACTGATTCAAAAAAGTTGACCAGGTGCAAGAGGCAAGATCTGCCCTTAACAAAGGTGAATTGGGTAGGATCCAGTGTCTGGAGGTTGCCGATGTTTGTTTATGAGTTCCATGATGATACGCTCCATAGCTTTGTAGACCAGGCTTGTCAGGCTTATAGGGTGATAGTATCCAGGGTCCCTTGTGGCACCACCTTTGTGGAGTGGGACCACTGTTGCTGTACGCCATTCCTTGGGTACATATCCTGTAGTAAGTCTGATATTGAAGAGTGACATTATGTGAGGGTTATGTTCTTCACAAAGCTCATGTAAGATGCAGCCTGGGACACCATCTGGTCCCATTGATGCTGTGTTATTGCTTTGGAGAGGGCAGCTCTCACATGTTTATCTGTGATGTCAGGGAGGCTACACTCTGTTGGGATGGACATTTGTACTTTTGGTGGATGGGGGGGGAGAAATATGCACTGAACCTGTCTGCCAGGATGTTGACAATGTCTGTGGGTTCAGTGTATTTTGTTGTCATTATGCACTAACTCAGAGCATATCTGGGGGTTGCCACCCAGGTTCCTGACATAACTAAAGAAGGCCTTGTGATTGTCTTTAGTGCCTTGTGCAATCTTACTGTTGAAGCTGGCCTTAGATGATTTTATGAGTGATTGTAGCGTTTTGCTAGTACTGATCAGCGATGCCTCCCCTTTGTGGGATACTGCTCTATCATGTAGTACCCTCCTCCTTTTGTTGCATAGCTTATTTATGGCCGGGATCCACCAGACAAGTCACCTGCCTTTAGAGGAGTGAGTCTTGGATTCATGTGGGATAGCATGATCCATGCTGCCCTATAGGTGTCCATGCAATGGGTTTCTAAAGGATACTGTGGTATGAGTCATAGTTCCCACTGGCCCGGGGGCTTTGAAGGAAACCACCTCATTTCTGAAAAGTGTGACATTTGCTTTTGAGATGTTCCTCACTGAGATTACCTTGGCTGGGGGTGGGGATGGGATATGGATGTCCAGTGAGATAAATGTATGGTCTGACCTTACCAATGAGGGGTATACCTCTGGTGTGGAACATAGAGTCCCCATGTTGGTCATGACCAGGTCCAATATGTATACCCCTCTTGTGGGGGTGGTGGCCAGTTGTTCCATAGTATTTGAGTTTATATATTCGAGGAACCATTGGGAGAGGGTGTTGGGGCTTGAGTAGTATTCCCAGTCAATGTTTGGCTAGTTGAAGTCACCCAGTATAATGGTGTTTGGAGAGACCTACATATTCTCCAGTGTTCTCACGTAAAACTGAAGAGCAACAAATAACCAGATCCAAGAGCACCCGTGGAGACAATGATTCAACTGCAGCAGTAAGATAGTAGAAAACAGGTTTAATTCCAAAACGATTCCTTTAGCACAATACCTGGACCATTCCAGGCTTTCTCAGAATGAACACATTTTAAATAGTTTGAACTCCTTGATCACATGCTCATTTAATTGTTAAATTGATGAATGAATAACACCTGCTAAGGGTAGAGCCTTGTTTATGTGCATACATTGTTTTCCTTAAAAAATATATTGCTCTAAACCTATTGAAATCCACTTAATTTTGCTAATAGCAGTTGCTGTTTGCATCTAACAGACCGTGTGCAATTTGAAATGTTCATAAAAACATTATATTAAAAACAGGAATTAAATACTCTAACATAAAAATATTTCCTGAGAAGTATGTAAAACATCAATACATAGTCTGACCGGAAGCAAGTCAACATATGGCAACAAACAAATGAAACAAATGAAAATAAAAGTAAAAATAAAACCTTAAATTTGGGATGTGCCATATCAGCTTGTATCAGGGAGTGCCATATAAACTATAATCTGGCTCTTCTAAGTTTAAGGACTGGGCCTATGCTCAACATGCCATTGAGGCCAGGTGTACTGCCCGCATCAAGCCTGAGCTGCCAAATTTTTATGTTAGAGTATTTAATTCCTGTTTTTAATATAATGTTTTTATGAACATTTCAAATTGCAAACAGCAACAGCTATTTGCAAAATTATGATTACAATAGGTTTAGAGCAATATATTTTTAAGGAAAACAATGTATGCACATAAGCAAGGCCAGGTGTTATTCATTCATCAATTTAACAATTAAATGAGCATGTGATCAAGGAGTTCAAACTATTTAAAATGTGTTTTATTCATTCTGATTAAACCTGTTTTCTACTATCTTACTGCTGCAGTTGAATCTCAGTTTTACGTGAGTTCCTTGTTCCTGTTTGGTACCATGACCACCGGCGAGAGGCTGCTCAACCCTGCAGTGACACCTGCTTGTTACAGGATACAGAATCTAACCTCCTTAACACGGCGGAATTCCAAGTGCTCGCGGTGTTAACCCCAGGCCAAGGGTCTAACACCAAATTAACAATCCGCGTTAACCGAGGCAAGAGATCTGCTGAAACAACAGCACAACGATGTCCCAGGAACATCATCCTCTATTTCTACAGTTTCAACTATTCCACTGACTCAGCGGACTGCAAGTGGAAGCAGACTGTGTCAGGATATTATCTGAAGCTTCCAATGAGAACCACCGCCCCAGGAAAGCACAAGGCCTTCTAATAACCGTAATAATCCTGGAGCTCGTTCTAAAAGAACCAAGGACAAAACAAAAGAGTTTGACTTAACCAACTGGGCGAATCAGCCCTTCAACTTTAACAAAGGTATTTTTAATCATGTTAATTCTGTGGCTATTGACACAGACTTTGCCGCATTCAAGAGTAAACTATATGCACTGAAAAGTAACCAATGTGAGATTGATTACTTAACAGAATGTCAGGATTAAGCGTATCCCAAAGGGCCACGCTTTTCAAATTTCCAATTTTGTTAAACAAGGCACTGCACAGTATAAACAATTATGTAGTATTTTGACCAGCAGGTCTGGAAGTCATGAAAGTTATGATTGAGGAATAAATGAAGGCTAGGGCATTTACAGAGGAATTGAATAATTTACATAACACTGTCATCTCAGACATTGACTTTGGAATGGTCAAACATGACTATGACAAAGTCTTTGATGAAGTTGACCAGTTCTGCTCTAAAATCATTACTAGAAAGATTAAAAACTTGAAAGGACATGCAGTATAGGGAGATAGCATATCCCTGTCACAACAAATCAATAAATAATGTTAGATATAACAGTACTATTGATAATGGAACAGACGAAGTTTTCCAGCTGCATTAGATTACAATGAGGCTCCACGGGAGCCAGAACGCCATTGAGAAAGACAGAAGAGAACGGAACCAGGATTTTCACTATCCCGGGGAGAACCGGGGTACAAACCACAGAGATCAGGACCCAGGTGGAACAACAAATAGGTGTTAGGATTCACACTGATAATGTACCTGACCCTATTACACCATCTGTTCCCCCATTATGGTTAATTATAATGCTAACAATGATTGTATTCAAGTATTAGATGAAGTTAACTGTAAGGTGTTCAAAATGAATAATTTCAGCATTTATAATTACACTGAAGTATCAATAGATGAAATAGCTTTTAGAATTTTACTAAAGGCTTCCAATTTGTACCCTCCAACAGAGTCAACTTAGCAAGTCTACTGGTGGACCTTAAATTGTTCACCAGAGCATTAAATTTGAAACATTTTTCAAAATGCAACATATATTACGAGCGGGCTTAACAGAAAGAAAAGTTAACCCCCTATGGTACAACCCTTGAAACTGTGAGGAATTAGTTGAACATGAGCTACGTGACAAGTTCCTTCATTCCGCGAATACACAACAATCTAACATAACCAAACAGGAACTTGAATACATTTCTATGTTATCCAGTGAACATGTTAGGAGTAATGAAGCCAGATAAGGGGGGGTGGGGGTATTTTATATGCGACCACACCTATGAGAAAGTATACACAATATGTTACATGATGACCAACAGTACTGCTTGATATCAATGAGTACAATATAGCCTAGCTAAGATAAAATACACACTGTACGATCATCTTTACAAGGAGCTATCAACGAGCAGCTCTACAACTTTATTAGTTAACAAACCTAGGGTTCCTATTATTTTGAATCCCCAAAACCCACAAAGGTACTAATCCTTTGTTATTTAACCCATAGCGAAATGTATTGACTTCATTACTAAACAACACACCTGCCATGACCCATGTGGTTAAAGATTCTTGGGAGTTTCAGACATTTCCCAAAAGAAAAATGCCTTACTTCCTCACTAATGATTACTGTGGACATCAAGGAGCTATTTCCCAGTATCCCTCACACTATAGGTGTTGAGTGGTTTACTGATTTTCTTAAATATGAAACTAGGCTCAGCAGTAATCTTATTAATCTAATCTCTGAAATGTTAAACATTGTTCTTAACAACAGTTATGTGTTTTTCAATGGGGAAGTGTTCAAGCAAACAAGGGAGTTGCTATGGCTTCCTGCTGCCACCCATATCACATAAATGCGGTTTTACACAGATGGGAGCAAGCTTACATTTTTCAATCTACCTGGGCACAGTATATTACTTTTATTGTCGCTACCTAGGCGACATTTGTATTATCTGGGATGTGCGAGCGAGAGAACAAGTCATAGGTTTGCTGGAATACATCAATTCCACCACAGATTTTTTAACATTCACACATGAAATCAGTGAGAATGAGCTCCATTACCTGGATGTAGCAATTTTAGGGATTCCCAGTCACTGGAATTATATTCCAAGGTTTACAGAAAACCCTCATTTCTAACTCTTTGCTGCATTTCAATAGTCAACATCCATTCCATCAAAGAAAGGGATACTCAAGGGTTTACTCATTAGAGCTGCAGTAGGTTGTCTGACTTCATTGATGAAGCAAACAACCTAAGGGTGATGTTCATAGAAAGGCTACCCAGATGACTTGGTGAACAACCTTACTCATGAGATTCTCAATAAAGGGACTTGATATACACACCACTGCTGGGGAATTTAACTACTAGTATTCCCATTCCAAGGATCTTTAACACACAAGCACAGGAGAATTCTAGTAACTTCATTTATACCTTTTCAGAGAACTCAAGAGAAATAGAGAAGACAATTACCAAGTTTTGGTTTGTTTTAGAAACAAATGATGAGTTTAAGAATTTAATCCCTAAAAAAACAGTTTTTGTTAGGAAAAGAGATGACAACTCAACAAAAGAATGGCACCTTTAAATGTGGTATGTGTAAACAGTGTCCCTTTATCATTAATAGTAATCACATATATTTGAAGGAACGAAATCAATTTGAAACCACATGGGGTGTAGTTTATATTGGTTATTGTCTCACCTGTTTATATAGGAAAAACTGAAAGGAGCTTAGAAGCGTATATATGAACACATCTACGACATAGGTAAAATGAAGGAAAGTAATGCATTTTTTACTTGCCCCAATTTTGTAACAGAGGTGGAGATTGGGAATCCACCTTGGAATTTAGGGAGTTAATTTGGCAGCTCAGGCTTGATGCACGCAGTATGTTGAGCATAGGCCCAGTCCTTAAACTTAGAAGAGCCAGATTATAGTTTATATGGCACTCCCTGATACAAGCTGATATGGCACATCCCAAATTTAAGGTTTTATTTTTACTTTTATTTTCATTTGCTTCATTTGTTTGTTGCCATATGTTGACTTGCTTCCGGTCAGACTATGTATTGATGTTTTACATACTTCTCAGGAAATATTTTTATGTTAGAGTATTTAATTCCTGTTTTTAATATAATGTTTTTATGAACATTTCAAATTGCACATGCAAACAGCAACAGCTATTTGCAAAATTATGTGGATTACAATAGGTTTAGAGCAATATATTTTTTAAGGAAAACAATGTATGCACATAAGCAAGGCTCTAACCCTTAGCAGGTGTTATTCATTCATCAATTTAACAATTAAATGAGCATGTGATCAAGGAGTTCAAACTATTTAAAATGTGTTTTTACCATTGTTATTCATTCTGACTTGAGAAAGCCTGGAATGGTCCAGGTGAAAGCGCTTGTCTCTATTGTGCTTTGTATTGTGCTAAAGGAATCGTTTTGGAATTAAACCTGTTTTCTACTATCTTACTGCTGCAGTTGAATCATTGTCTCCACGGATATTCTCCAGTGTTCTCAGGAAAGCCGAGTGGGATCCCTGAGTTTGGGAGTGTGGTCTGTAGCAGGCTACAACCTGAAAGGCAGTTTAGCCCACTGTTAGTTACACATGGATGGTCTCCGATGCTTTGTGTAGTGCTACTAACCTGGAGGTTTGTGTATCTGAGATGTATATGGATACTTCCCCTCCTTTTGTGGTGTGGCCCAGATATTGTAGCCGAAAAGCATGGTATGAAGTGTAACCTGGTAGTGCTGGGGTGCTTTTGGGAGCCTTGAACCAGGTTTCTGTTACTGCACAGATACTGATATTCTCCATACTGAAGAGAGCCTTGACTATGTGCATTTAGAGGTGTAGACTTCTGGCATTGAGCAGCATTACCCTTAGTTCCTCTTACCTTGTATTGTCTATGGAGGTGGGTTTGTCTTTTGAGCCTTGCCTAAAAAAGGCACTATGGGGGTGGCAAGTGCCTTAGCCAGTATTCGAAAGCCCAGGGGTGACAGGTGCAAGCCATCCCTAGTGAAGCAACATGGCATGATGAGCATGTCATCCCAGGCCGACAGACACTGGATCCCCTGTGAATGACACAAATACGTTAGACAACTGTTAAAATTGATCATGTTGTCTTTATACTGTGGCATAATTCTTGGTGAGGGAAAGATGCTGCACAAGGTCAGGTTCATACTGGCCTGGGCTACATGATCATAGAGCTCCTCTATGTCTCTTTTCATGTAGTCCAGGGAGAAATGTCTCAGGACATTCACACCAGCATGGACAATGACAGAGTCATATCTGTACTTGCTTTGGATTGACCTGAGTGCATGTGTTATGTGTCAGATCCTGGCACCTGACAGACAGCTTACAGTGACCTTCGGCCTGGTAAGCGGACATCAGTGTGTCTGACAATAGAGTCACCTATCACAGGTGTATTAGGTGTGTTGTTTAGCCTTAAGGGCAGTGACTGTGTGGCACACTGACATTGTGTACTTTGTGATATGTGGGTATAGTTGTGGGGAAGCAGTTGTTTGGGTGTCTGCTTTGGGGGTCTCTGCTGCTTAGGCAGAGTTTTATTTAGAGCCTCTGAGTATGTATTTGTGTGTTTATGTCTTTGGTCTGCTGTTGCTATAGGTCTATGTGACACTGGAGTCGTGGTGTGTGTGGTTACCTTCTCCTCCAGATAGACTGTGCCAGTCATGGGTCTAGAGAGCTCAGCCTCCAGTTTGTCTATATAGTAGCATCTCTCACAAATATCTGAGTTTTTTGGGAGGAGGAGAGGGTTGTCTGTGTACATAAGGCAGTTGTAACATTGCCTCAAAATCCCTATATTCACCAGCTGGACTGGAGAGTACACACGAAACCGACCATAGGACATGTCAAGATGTTATGATGAAATACTATTTTGACTGATCAAAAAGGATCAGCAGGGTGTTAAGTGTGTAAAAGAGTATAACACGGGTTTAGTGCCTATGTTTGTTGTTGTTTTGTAAGATTATCTGTGAAGGAGTCCAGACAGAACTATGACACTTCCTTCAACTATGTCATAAAAAGCAATGTACACTCATATATGTCCTGAGTCAGGGCCAACTGTAAATGACTGACAATGCCAACATCCTGTTACACAAGG
Source organism: Protopterus annectens (assembly GCF_019279795.1). NCBI lineage: Eukaryota > Metazoa > Chordata > Ceratodontiformes > Protopteridae > Protopterus > Protopterus annectens. The sequence continues at coordinate 179,637,057 of NC_056728.1, forward strand.
CCATACATACAAAGCCACCTCCCACTGACAAAAGGCCCTATCATCATACCAGGAGATATCACATGTAGAATGGGTAAACATCCCCTTCCAAAGCTGAAAACATGGCATCGATTGGATTACATTGTTTCCCTATATGTGTCATAAGTGAACTGCAGAACAAACAGACTCTTCACCTGAACAGCCTGTTGAGCCTTACCCTCTCTGCAGGATATGAAACCATTGAATGGATTACAGCAACATATGGTACACTCCACAAGTGTCGATGCACAACAGACCATGGGAACTATAGTCTTATATGCCTATGACGTCTGATCTGCAAGGCCATGGGGTCCATCATGATTGAAGTCATAAACAGAGCTACTGGAAGCTGACAAACATACAACCCTACCAACTTTTGGTCTGTTCATGGGCAGATCATGGTTCCCAAACTGCTAGACTGTTTGCAAGGCAGCCACTCAGGACAGACATCACAGAAATGAGCTACACACATCCCACATAGACCTTGAATAGCCCTTTTCAAATATCCCAGACACATGTCGTATCCACAAAATCAACACTCTGTGCATAAATATGTATTGTCATATGATGGATTGGCAACTGGTCCACAGATAGACCACACAAGCTAAGAATTGTGGAGCCCTGTTCAAGCTGTTAACACCTGCTGTCCCCCATGGTGCAGTCCTGGGATTGCATAAAACAAAGTGCACACACATTACCATGTCTAGTCTGATGATGTCAGCATCCTACAAATATAGCAGTGGAAATAAAAATCTCACTAAAGCATATAGCACGTTGTATTAATGTGTATGTCTTTAGTATTATAGCATAGTTAGGTAGGGGTTTGAATCCTGCAGTTACTGAGTGTGGGGGGGATGTATGTGTCTGTGTGACCCCCTTTGAGAGGAATGCCCTTTTTGGAGACTAGGGAAACACCTTAAAAGAGGTATATTCCCCTTTGGCAAGTCCCAGTAAGGCATCTAGCGCATTGTGTTAATGTGTATTTCTCTAGTGTCATAGCTTAGTTAGGTAGGGGTTTGAATCCTGCAGTTGCTGAGGGTGTGTGTGTGTGTGTGTGTGTGTGTGTGTGTGTTGGGGAGGTGTATGTGTCTGCCCTTTGAGAGGAATGTCCTTTTTTGAGACTAGGGAAACACCTTAAAAGAGGTTTATTCCTCTTTGGCAAGTCTGATGATGTCAGCATCCTTCAAATACAGCAGTGGAAATAGAAACCCCCAGTAAAGCATATAGTATGTCGTGTTAATGTGTATGTTTCTAGTGTCAAAACATAGTTAAGTAAAGGTTTGAATCTTGCAGTTGCTGTGTGTGTGTGGTAGGGGTGTAAGTGTCTGTATGCCTTCCTTTGAGAGGAATGCTGTTCTTGGAAACTAGGGAAACACCTTAAAAGAAGTTTATTCCTCTTTGGCAAGTCTGATGATGTCAGCATCCTACAAATATAGCAGTGGAAATGAAAACTCCTATAAAGCATATAGTGCGTCGTGTTCATGCGTATGTCTCTAGTATCATAACATAGGTAGGTAGGGATTTGAATCCTGCAGTTGCTGAGTGTGTGTGTCTGTCTGTATGATTTCCTTTGAGAAGAATGCCCTTTTTGTAGACTAGGGAAACACCTTAAAAGAGGTTTATTCCTCTTTGGCAAGTCTGATGATGTCAACATCCTACAAATATAGCAGTGAAAATGAAAACCCCAGTAAAGCATATAGCACGTCATGTTAATGCGTATGTCTCTAGTGTCATAACATAGTTATGCCAGGATTTGAATCCTGCAATTGCTAAGTGTGTGGGTGACACTGTTGGTCAATGCGGTGTGGGTTTTGCTTTTACTACGATATGACATATCAGGATAAAAACAGTATGTGCATTGCAAACATCAGGTATCTGTGTGGCAAATAAATATATGTACATGTGACCTCAATTAGTACATAGGTGTGAAGCCTGCATACTACATGAATACATTTGTTACCTTTGACAGATTGTGCCGCTGCTTCTCAGATCGTAGGTCACATATGTATGTATGTGACAAGGCTGGCCACTGTAGTGTTCTGTGACCAAGGTCATCTGTGTCACACACACCCATGACAGTTTCTATAGACTAGTGTGAGTGAGGGTACATGCCTGGGGTATATGTCAGACATGTTCATACACAACAAAGTCTGCCAATAATGGACAGTCATTATAAGTGTACAACAACCTTGTGAATATGCATACAGGCCCCTAATTTCTTATGTGATACACCGAGGGACTTCACAATACCTTTGGATATGTGGATACCAAAGGACAGATGACATAACACTTGGCTGTATGTACACATCGGTACCCAACATACATGTTGGAGCTACCACCTATGTGGTACTGTCAGGATACTATGTATAGTAAATGTGGATGACTATGCTATAGTTGGCTTAGAGCTATACAGCATTGGTTGGACAACAGGTATCTGTCTGTATGATACCCTTGTGTAGGATATGTGTCCCATCCAGAGAATGCATTGTAGGCCAATGCATGCATTTCCAGATGTGGATGGACATATCCCTAGTGTGTTTGCATGTACCTAAGAGGGCTATATGCCAAATAGGTGTGGTCCCAGGAACGAGTGGCAGTCAATACCACTGGTTACTGTTATAGCATAGTACCAGAAGGATCCAACTGTTACTGAGTTCCCTACATATGTGTGTCAGTTGTCAGGACATCATCTAATGATTGGTTATAGTCAGGCTGTTGAGGCTGTGTATACTACCAGAATGCAAACATTGACGGATAGTAACAGTATCACCCACAGTATAGTGTCAAACCATGTCATACACACATGTGTACCCATGTTAGAACATATCTGTAGTAGAATGCATACTGGCCACCGAAAGATACTATGAGATGTTAACACTGTGTAATACAGGGTATGTCACACATCCCATGTGTCCACTATGCACGTACATGCAGACAGTGCACCCCCACCATGTTCACAGATGTACACCTGCTAATCTGCACTGCACACATCGCACACATACTGTCCACTCACTAACACATGCTGGCAACACTACACACTTCAGCCAAGTGGCACATGGGCGGACAATACATACTCAGACTTAACACTGGTGTAAACAATACTAAATTGACAATCATAGCTTTGATGCATCATGCCTGCTTAGATGTACCTACAAGGATATCATTACACTTTCCTGTTGACAACATGCTATCATTGCTACAGTGCTATAATGTCACCATGTGCATCAGCACCATGTTAGCCTGTTCCTGCATCAAAGTTACAGATGACAGGAGGTGGCACAGGTGTCATCATATGCACAGGGTGTGTTGTTGGCTTGCCAGAGCCCGACATTGACCCATCCAATCGACATGTGTGTGTGTGTGTGTGTGTGTGTGTGTGTGTGTGTGTGTGTGTGTGTGTGTGAGGGACAACAGTACAGCATTGGCCAATGTTGATGTAATGTGTGTGTGTATGTGTGAACCCTAGGTGTTTGGTTTATGTGTGTGTGTCTGCATGCACACAGCTCTACCATGTGGCTGCCATATATGGGAGGTTGTGGGACAGCCACAGACTGTATCTGCCAGGCTGTACAGATCATTGTCTCTTTGCATGGACACGGTACCTGTGCCTGGCAGGGGTGCTATGGACAGTATCGGTACCAAGCCTGACTGGGTACTATCATCAGAGGCAGAGGTATGTCGACTGGACCCATGTCCCTGCTGGGACTGGCCAGAGCCACGTGCACGTGGTCTACTAGGATGGTCAATCGACAGGCCAGCCCCAGCATTGCTGGGGCTGGTACTGCCACTATGGGAGTGGCCGTTGATGTTGCTGGCATACTTCTGCATCGACGTCTCAACCGTCCTGCATGGTCCTGGCTCATGGAAAACACATTGTGGAGGGCATCTAATGTCTCCCCCCAATGTCTATCAATGACCTCGGTGTAATTACGGATGGCACCGGCAAGGTCACGGATACTGTCATTGATAACAGAGTTATGGGCCCTCTGAGCCCTTAGTCCCTGTCTGGTGTACCATTCCATACGTGCCTGTGCCTGCATTACAGCCCAGAACATACCTGAGGTTGTAAGACCTGTGGGGGCATGTCTGCCTGGGGCATTATGACCAGCGGTGCTCCCACGAGAACCCCTGGACATCTGCCTATGTGGTACCATTCCAGGAATCTGGGTATGGCTGCTGTGAGGGGATGCATATGCCATGGATACCACACTAGCCTGGTCAATGCCAACTGTATGCTGTCCCTCGGCTAAGGCCATTGGTGATGAGGGATGTATTGGCAGTATGAGTGTGCACATAGATGGGGTGGAAAGCTGTGTACTGTTGATTGGCGGACCAACGACAGACCCTGTCAAACCTGCCTGTGCCACAATACATGTATCATCATCACCACTATTTGTGGCAGTGACTTCAGGTTTCCTGCTGCATTCAGCCAACCCAAACTCAGCACCTGTGAGAGGAAGACAGGAAACACACTTTACAATCTGTACATGATGTTATCACACATGCACACATGAACACATGAACACATGCACACATGCACACATGCACACATGCACACATGTACACATGCACACATGCACACATGAACACATGCACACATGCACACGTGCACACATGCACACAAATACACTCCTAACTACAGCAGATACACACACACACCAGCAATCCAAAACATACTCAATAGTGGTTGAAGGTGGGTGACAGTATCACATGGCAAACAGTCACCTCACACGTGTTAGCATGCAGAATATGTGTTGCTCAAGACCATGCAGTGCGAGTGTAGACAACCCTAGTTAATAACAGTATACATGGCTTTGATGCATGTGTGTAGTTGTTCAGTGATTGGCTACGCCCTGGAATACAATGTGTACAAGGACACAACTTTGCCGTGCAAGTATTATAAGCTCTGCAATGTCCTGTGCACCATTACTCACAGGTATACATACCATGGATGCATGTGTTATCTGTGTGTCACATAGATTTCCATGTCTGATTACAGTGTCTGTGTCTGCAGCAGATAATTGTGGACACAGGTGTAGCACATGCATGCTATGTACACACATGGGATGAGTGGTGCATGTATATGTGATGAAATACCAGTGCTCGACATGGCCATTGTACAGTGGTTATGGTGAGTGTGGGACATATTGCAGACATGCCAGTGCCAGCCATGACATGGCATGCTTCATGACTGCAACATTAAACATCACACATAACCAATGTGTGTCATGTGGCCTATACACCCAATAGCATTCCAAGACATATATGTGTAATTTTGTACAGGTAGCGACTGCTATGCATATTGTGTATAGTTGCATATGATTGCACACATACAACATGCTATGCATATTGTGTATAGGTGCATATGTTTGCACACACACAACATTGAGGTGCAAAGCATTGGCAGCTATGTGTAGTACTGTGGTTGCTGTAACTGGATGGGGTGTAGTACCATGAGCCATCATCATCATGCATCATGTGGTCACTCAAGGTTACTAATGTGTGACAGACCAACATCCAGCATGCTGTACCTGAACTGCAGTGCCGTGGCTATGTTCACAATTACACAGCCACTTTGTACCTGGGTGTGTGAGGTGCGCAATAGGGAGCATTGCCTAACATGACTGTATGTGTTGAAGAGTGTTGCACAGCCCCATGATAGGCCTCTAACCCTCAGGTATATCATGTGTGCTGTGTGGATGACATGTAGGATACTGAAGTGTGACCTTACAGCGGGTGTGTGGTTACGTCATGTGTAGCATGTTGAGGTGTACTGCGTATGACAAACGTGTTATGTTGTGTAAATGTGTATCAACTATGCCTATCCAATGTGCAGTATGGTGTTGCCACAATTGTGTCTTATGCTCTGTGTACTGCAAGTGATTGAGGCAGCTACTGACATTACTGAGATGTGCAACATTAGAACTTTAGAAAATGTGAAAAAAAAAACAATAAAGACCAAAGGAGCCAGCAACTATAACAAAAACTGTTTTACTTAGCGTTTTCGGTAAAACCAATGCTTTACCTTCTTCAGATAAAAAACAAGTCAATTAAGGCTGTTTAAATATTCTTACACAAAATAATTAACAAATTAATTAACCATATAATTAAGAATTAACCTAATAACATCCATAAAAATAAAAATAAAAAGCACAATCCGTATACACTCAATGTTACAGTCATAATAATAAAAACCTTTTCAAAAAGATTTTAAATAACAGCTCCAAAAACCTCTTAGTCACAAATGTGTAATTAGAACCAATAAATGAAACAAAACGTACATAGTCAGATATGTAGAAAATAAAGTATATATTTAAATGCAACTTAAGAAAGTAATATTTGTGCAACTAAAAAATGTGTATACCTTTCATTGTCTCAAAGTTAACCATTTGAGCACACATTTAATGGATATCTGTTCGTTGAGACCAGGGAATGCATAGGCAGTTGTCCTAATCTGCGACATTAGCTCATCAATTTCCAATAGGAGTTGCCACGGGCCACCTCTTAGGTCAGGACATCTACGGTGTAAAACTACAAATTTAAAACAATGATCTGAGTACTCAGATATATGTTTTGCCAAGGCGTTATTCATATCCTTTTTGGTAATGGCGTAGTTGTGCTCATATACACGCTCTTTTAGTTTTCTTTCAGTTTTGCCTATATAAAAGGCAGTAAACTGGTCACATATCGCGGCATAAATCACTCCTCTAGATTCACAATTGAATCTACCCCTAATAAGATACAATTTGTCGTTAATCACGACCTCTTTTTTAAACAGAATACTTTTACATTGTGCACATGCCCCACACTTAGACATACCTTGGGGACCTAACACGTGTGGTTTTCTCCTTTTCTCAAGTAGTGCTTTAAGACTTAAATTCCTTCTGTAGGTAATCTTAGGTTGCAAACCCAATTTACCACACAGAATTGGGTCCTCAATAACAACCCCCCAATTTTTGTTCAATAAATGCCTAATAGAAGCGTGATCCACTGAAAAAGTACATAGAAAACTAATTTGATAAACATTATTATTGGTGGAAAAATGATCAACATCCTGTTCAGTATTCTTTGATGTTTCATTTGAAGATTGTCCTCCTAATAATGGTTTGAAATGTCCCTTGTGTCTTTTAGACACTACTTCATCTCTAATTTTTAAAATTAGGTTGACTGGGTAACCCCTATTAACAAACATTTTTTCTAGATTCTGACATTCTATTACAAAGTCGCAGAAGTCTGTGACCATTCTTACTGCTCTCACCATTTGACCTTTCATTACAGCTTTCTTGTGATGGAAAGGATGACAACTGTTATAATGCAAGAAGGCATTAGAGTAAGTAGGTTTTGTATAAATTTTACTCTTGTATTTAAGTTTCGAGCCATCCTTGTATAAAAGAATGTCCAAAAAATTGATGCTATTCTCGTCCACTTGATACGTGAAATCTAGGAAATTGGTCAACTTTGCAATGTCTGCTATAAAAGAAGGAACGACTTCTTTTTGATCTTTCCACATAAGAAGCATGTCATCCTGGTACCTAGTGTACTAGGAGACATGTTCTTTAAACATTGGGTGTGTGAACAACAACTTGTTCTCCCATTGTGCCATGATGGCATTGGCAAAGCTACCCCACAAGGGGAGCCCATGGCTACACCTGATGTTTGCAGAAACAAGTCCCCCTCAAATGCCAAAAAATTAGATGTGCAACATCTCACAGCAAACATGCACAGCATGCATTATGCGTAGGTGTGTTACGTGTACATGGCCTACACCTCACCTATGACATGCACATTTCATTACTAATATGAAAGTTATAACACACTCATCAGCATGGATCGTCTGCCCTACTGTCACACCAGAGGGACCTACAAGAATATGAGACAGTTTGTCAGTGGCCACAACTGTGGCATTGCTATTGTGGGTTTGCTAAACTACAGTAGAACAACAGTTGACAGTCACAGGTGTACAGATAATATGCCAAATATCAGTATTGCACAACACTAAGCAGTACAACTGCTAAACACACAGTACACATCTCACATATGCATAATCTAACAATACAGGTAACAATAGCCTACAAATAGGGCATGTTACCTGCACGCTCCATGTCACCATGTTGGGTGGCTCCGGCCTCCATGATGACACATGTCTGTTGCATTTGCTGTTGTTGGCCAGAAGCCACCACGCTTAGGAGCAGCTCCTCCACTCTGGTGAGGGGGGGGTGAATGGCCACCCCACCACCTGTGGCAAGCTGTTGTTTATGGATATCAGACGCACGCCACCGGACATGTCTAATTAAATCACTGCAGTGATGGCGTACCTGCTCATATGTCCAGTTATGCATGCCTATGTCATTTACCCAACGAACAAGATCTTGCCACAGTGCAGTCCGCTCATGCTGGTGCTGGCTGCTTCTGGAAAACAGCAGGGAGTAGTGTTGCACCAGGCTGTGGTGGATTTCCTGTTCCTCAACTGCTGTGTAACAGGGATTACGTTGGTGGGCCATTGCCCTGAAAGAGAAATGAACAATATGTGTGAGCGAGTCATGTGGCACACTTTACACTCTTAACTACAGATATCACTTAACTGCCATATATAGCATCCGTTTGTCTGTCAGATGATACACACGTTCAATACCACATATTGGTGCTCAGGCCACAACTGACTGACAGTGCCTGGCACACTCTATATATCAAACCACTATACACCAGTACCTGGCACACTGATTGTGACACAATGCACAACCTCGCCACAAGGGTATATATCAAGCTAATGCATGACAAAAGATGTCATCAATTGCAATGAATGTAAAGTACAGTTACAGTATTACCAGTAAACCACCCTAGTCATTGATGCCATACCCCCGCCTAACATATGTGCACAGTTGTTAATATAGATGGCATACTGCTGTAACAGAGTATACATGTTGCTAGATACACACGTATACCCTGTAACACACATATGATTGTGGGCATGGTACAGGCATAATTACACACACATCAGACATACATACAACACACAAATGTATGCCAATCCAGATGAGCTTTACCTGTGTACCATACAGTATTGTGTGCCACTACTTACAAAACCTTATGCCTGAGGTATGTAATCTGTGCAGACTACAGGAAACACACAAGACAGTCTTTCCAAGCAATGTGAACATACACCATACTGTGCTGTTTAGGCCTAGAGCTTCAGTTAGTACTACAGTTCATATGGGAGTTGGATTCACCAGACGTACCACTCACTAAGCATACATGTATTGCTTTAGCCTACAATGGGACACCACAGTCGTCAACAAGCTTACAGACCTTGCACACAATCACCATCACACTCATTCAACCTCACATAGCAGGTATTGCACTGAGTACATGTGTGTGTGTGCATCGTATCATAGGTAGGTAATACGCTATTGGCCTTAGGGCCTAGAGCACCCTAGCCATATGCTACCCTGGCCTTTGACACACATGTAATTTGATTTCACTTGCCCCTGTCAACCAGAACCACAGAGGTGATTGCCGGGGTGTATTACCTATCTCACAAACAATCATCAGGGGTATTTATGACAACTGCTAATGAGGAGTCTTGTTTGCTATTGATAGGTGGTTTATTCCAGAGTATGGCATATCTCTGAGATAGGAACCTATCCCTCCAGCATGTGCTGTTTAGTGAGCTGATGAGGTTTAGGGCCCTAGAGCGTGTAGCCTGGAGGGATTGTGATATGTTGACATGGTGGCTGTCCAACAGCTATGGGTGTGACATACCTCTGTATGTCTGGCAGAGGTCACCTCTGGGTGGGTGGTATGCAACACAGTCTAGTCAGTCTGCATAGGGCATCTGTTTGAGGCCAGTATTACTCTTTGTGAGGTATGTCTGTGGCCTTTCCACTTGCTGTAGTTGTCATGGGAGGTACATACCACATGGGGTATTGTGATGAGTAGAGGGGAACACTGACCTGTATTTCCCTAGATGACATGTGCCATGTAGATAGATTACAAGACTAGTGTGACACTGTGATTATCAAAGGGGAGGCTACTGTCCACCTGTGTCCCATGTTCCCTTATCACACATTCAGTGTTAGGTAGACTACCACCTATGTGGTAGTTAATGGGTACAGTGTTTTGGAAAGGAGGGATGGCACTGCAGTATCGACACTGGTCTTCAATTCATGCCTTGGTCACCAGGCACCTGTTGCAGTATGTATGACCCCATGGCTCTCTCTCTCTCTCTCTCTCTATATATATATATATATATATATATATCTATCTATATATATCTATGTATGTATATATATATATATATATATATATACATATATATATATATATATATATATATATATATATATATATATATATATATATATATATATATACACACATACATCTAAACATCCATTGCTGTACATATAGATGTACATATAGGCACATATACAGTCCACCTTTCATGGTGGGGATATCAATTATGCGACAGTTGTGAGATATACAGTTATGTAATAATATTGCACAGTGTTGTGCAGAATGCATTTTGGTATCCACAGCCCATGTAGCTTTAGCAGGCCTCACTGGCTGTAACACAGCAGATCTGACAAATCAGTCCCATAGCGTTTAACCGCCACATGACATATACCAGCAGTACATGCTGTTTTCTATGCCACACACTACAACCTACATAGATATATGCACATAACAACCTTCAACAACATATATATGTCCACCCTTCACTAACAGTTGCAGTATGTCCCTTGCCCTATGCACATGTGCAGATACATATAGATACGTACTGCTGCCACATATGGATGATTCACAGTATGTAGAGTACTCTTCAAGAACATCTACTACATGCCAGCAAATACATATGTATTACATACCTTACCTTTGTATTTCACTGCTCCGTCTGTTGTTACTGTTTTTTTGGGGGGGGTTTCTCTGTCTGTTTCTGTTTCTGTCTCTTTTGTCTGTGTCTCTGTCTCGGTCTCGGTCTCTGTCTTTCTCTTGCTCTCACTCTCTCTCTCTGTTCCTGCAATGATATTATTGCATGTGTGGACAGCAGGTACAGCCTGCTTTTCTAGGTATCTGCATATGTGCATGTGATGGCCTTTGCACCAATTGGTGCCCACCATTTAGTAATTGCATACAGCCTGCTGTGTGGTAATTGCAGTACTCACTGTGATTGCAGCCCACTGCTATAAAATGCTAGGTTAGGTAGGCGTAGCCCTTTCAGATTTCCAAGGTGGAGCCCATGCTTGTTTGCTCTGGACACTGTTGTGTCAGTCAGAAGGTTGGTATATGTCTCATATCTGAAGCTAGGGTTGTAGCCAGTGATATGCATGTTGTAGTCAAACCTAAATGTTGCTGCTTCCAGTACACACTTCTCAGTGTAAACTTTTACTCACCCCTCCAAATGCTAACACAGGATACATGGGAGTATATACTTTCTTTTTGAATTAGACAATTAACTGCCATACAAAAGTAGTTATTGCAATGTATTCCTCTGGCACATGCACTGTTTGTGAACTGCTATACTGTCATTATGAAGTTACTCACTTCTGAACAGTTTGTGGTTTGTTTGTGTTGACATTAGCACAGGCTGCTCAAGACAAATGGACATATTTCAGTACTGAGTATGCCTACCTACACCCTTGGTTTTGCCTGTATACACAGGTATATAGTACTTTTGGGTAGGGGAGCAGAACTGCAGAGAGCATTATTTATTATCGTGTGATGTTTATCTTGCTGAACATACATGGTTGTTGTGTACCTGTTAGTCTATCAAGGCAAGTAGTCTGTCTGCGTAGCTCCCACCTGTGGACATATCCAGATGGTAGCCAGAGGTTAGCCTATTATTCATTGTCTATGCACCACACCAGTCTTTTCAGCACTGGAAAAATGGCATTGTCACAGTTGTTTGCTAGCAGTACACAACTACATCCTTTGATATTTCTGTGTTGTACTCTTACATAAGGGCATGCTTGTGGAACTCCTTCCAAAGCTATTTGCAGAGTGTGTAACAGCAGACATGCTGATATGCCTGTGTGTTTCTGCCTCTGCCAGACCTCAGGTACTCTCATATATATATTTGGACAGCCTCAGGGAAAGGTACATATAAGTGAGATACACCTGTAATATATTACAGACATATTTCAGTTGAGACTTCGAGGGAATCAGAACCTATGTATTACTACACCTTTTCTGACATGCAAGCAGTGTCTACTCTCACTTATTGATATTATTCATTAAGTGTGATTCCCCACTTTTCTGCCTTATGTTAGTACTTTTCAGAGGGATTCAGAGGGGCACAGCTAACATTTGTTTATGAATCAGGGACATTCCTGTAAAGCAGTCACAGTTGGGAAGTCTGGCCTCTGCCCTATTCAAATATGCCAGTGTTTATCCTGGTCTGATACTGTGTGGGGTTTGTAAGGTGCTACTGTAACATTATTCCCTGCTAAAATGGCTGGTTCCCTTTTCACAGTCATGTCATGCAATTCCACAACTGCTGGTAAAGACCCACAGAACAAGATTTGTGTTATGGCATTCCTATTTTCCCTTTACATTCCCTCATTGTAATGCATGATATATTTATTTCAGCACCATGTTGTTGTATGTCTGCTGTGGCTTAGTGGTACTTCATGCAGTCTAGTGTGTCTAAGGTCTGGGGTTCGAGACTGACAGAGGTGTTTTATTTTGCTGCTTTGCAGAACAAAGGCCCTGACATACAGAGTGACTAAGGCACATTTAAGCAGTTGTAAGCGGGTTTGCATGGGTTTCCACGACGCATAGCAATACTTAGCTAAGCGCACACATGCGCACACTCGCACAAACCCGCCTACTACTGCTTAAAAGTGCTTACTCCTGCTAACCTCCACACTCATTTCTTTGAAAGAAAAGAAAATGGGGAGATAGGAAAGTAGTGAAAAAGGGGGGCACAAAGAGGGAAAGACAGTAGGAAAACCAGCTCGAGATGTGCAGGATGGGTGTAGCGAAGGTCCATAGCTGCCCATCTCTTTACCAGCATCAGCTGTGCATATGTTAGAAATTTAGACTGAAATTTGAAACCTTCCACCCCTGAGAGAGGGGTGAGGACAACAGAGTATGTTGTACTACCAATTATAATTATCAGTTTACATGTCCAGCGGACATGTGTGCGAAATGGGCAGCTATGTATGGGATGTAATTTTTTTGTGGGAACAGATTGCCCTTTTTTTTTTTCAGGTGAGAGTGGAAAGTGAGATAGAGGAAGTAGGTATATCTGGGGAGGTAGGTTGGGGAGGTAAACAGACAAGACAAACAAGACCCATACAGGGGTGGAATATGACACATGGGGTGGGTGTACACAATTGACGGGGACGGATGTTTGGAAATTGCAAGCCCATGAGCCCACAGATGCTAACAGTGGAACTGAGATCCCCACCAATGGGCAGTCACCACTGCACCTTCACAGCCCCGAGGGTGGCTGTGCTGGCTGCTGCGTAAGAGGGGCAGGCTCACCTGAGAGTTATGCCACTCTCGCCTCGAGCTGGCATAGGGGATCACTGACTGAACGCTAGATCTCCCTATGCACCACAGCCCGGACCCTTCGGATTGTGAAATGTGGCCCTTCTCCACCCACGCTTGCACGGGGGGGGGGGGCCCATCTCTGCAGTGCTTCCACCCGAAGGTGGCACAGGACCAACGGAGGAGGGGAGCCCGTGCTGGGCACCGGACCCACTGGTGCCAGGTGCAATTGCCAGCTGAGGAGGGATAGGTGGGTCCGCTGGGACCGGCCTTCCCATACATTCTGTGTTTAGATGTGTTTAATTGCAACATAGACAACAGCATCCCAAATTAGTTGTAACAGCATGCAGTAATATTCCCATTAACCCAACACACCAGGGTTCCAACATTTGAACAGCAAGCATAACACATGCATATATTGAATGAAAGTGGACATTCCAACAGCATGCAAGGATGATTGGTGGCAACAGGCCACCAAGATTGGAGTGTTTGAACAGGGCACATGCATCAAAGTTCATGCAGATATTTATAGAACAATCGGACATATGTCCCAACAAATGTTGTGAGATTAGACATACCCATTGAGGTGTGGAATTGCGTTGTTTATGCACATACAGTAGGGTGTAAAAAGATACCTCCATTAACATCTTATAAGTACTTTTAGTCTACACTACATTCCTATTGACTGCAGGTGTATATCCCCTACATGTATTATTACATTTGACAACGTGCATTAGGTTGTGTAATGGGTTTGGCTAGTTCATTATATACCTGACCTATATTTGACATACTAACTGTCCAAGATGCAGATGTCACTGCTACATACTTACATATTTTATGTATATTTATATATCTACATATCTGGATGTGTTCACGTGACATTTTCTGTTACATTTCTACAGAAACCTACATTTCATGTAGCACAATCACATTTCTGGGGTACACATTTACAAGCTACTCATGTGCCAGATTTACCTATGCATGCCAGCCAATTACCAACTGTTGAGGACTGTATATATGATTCACAACTACTGGCACTTCCTTCATCCACTTTATATGGGACTGCCCAACTGTGGGTTAACAGCACTTAATACAGCAGTACTATTTATAAAATGCAAGGGTACAACAACATTTCAAAGTAAGTGACACAGACACACTCCAAGTATTATACCTTTATTAATCACATTACACACTTTCCTACAGGCTCTCTCTCCTTTATTTGATATTACAGTGCATACAGAAGACTTATTCAAGATGTATTATACCTTTATTAATAGGTTACAACACTCTTTTTCAAGCTCACTCACTTATGTTATATAACAGTACATGCAGACATATTATTCAGGACTTATTTGACCTTTATTAATGGGTTACCACACTCTTTTTCTGGCTCACTCACTTATGTTTTATAACAGTGTATGCAGAGATATTTATTCTGGACTTCTTTTACCTTTATTAATAGGTTATTACACTCTTTTTCTGGCTCTCTGACTTGTTTTATATAACAGTACATGCAGAGACATTATTTAGGGCATTTTATACCTTTATTATGGAGCTACAACACTATTTTCCAGGCTCTCTCACCTATTTTAAATAACAATACATGCAGAAGAATTACTAACCTGCCTGGTGGCATAGCCATAGCAGCCTATCTGCATAGGCTTGCTGATTCACAGCATGGTTACCTGCAGCTGTGGAGTAAATGAAGGGATATTGAGGCATTCCTATCAGTTATATAGACTAAATTAGCATGTCCAACATACTTCATTCCATGGCTACCTACTCAGTGGTAGGGCATCTCGCATGTCACGGGCCTCCTGTATCCATCGGTTCAGTAGGTCCTGCTTAAGTCTTTTCAGGTCTGCATGGTGGTGACGGACCAGCTCACCAGTCTGTGGGGCGCCTGTGGCACTGGTGAGATCATGAGCTAACCACTTCAAAACCTCTGCTTTGTACTCCATCCCTTGGAACTGGCCCTGCAGGAGTCTTGACTCATGATGGTGGACAAGGAGCCAAACCATGTATTTCGACTCCTCGATGCCCCAGCATTGTGCTCTAAAGCGAATATCCTCTCCAGCACCAGACATTCTGACTACAGATGGCAGCTACAATCAGTTATGGCAAGTATTCCCACCTATGGAGCTTAAATATGCCGAATTTCCCGCACTTTTTGGTGATTGGCCATTTTTGAAATTTTTCGGCTGACTGCAGACCTGCTTAGCAATGGTTAATCTTCCATTTATTAGTATATGAATGTTAACAGTGCATATTTCTCCTAATATGTTATGGTTTAGTGGTTCAGTGCTTTGACTATGGTGCATAGTGTCTCAGGTTCAAAACTTGTCATTGCTTTTTATTTTACAACTGTCCAGACAGGCTAGGGGGTGTGGCTGTGTTTAGCCAACTTTTCTCCACGTTAAGCCATGTTGCCCTGCGGTGCGCTGGTTAGCATGGTGTGCAGCTCTGTGCAAACCTATTTCACTAGGTAAAGCGCTGCTTAGCTATGGGCAAGTTATCTTGCGCTTGGTAAAGCGCTGCCTAGCTATGGGCAAGTATATTGCGCTTGGTAAAGTGCTGCCTAGCTATGGGCAACTATATTGCACTTGGTAAAGCACTGCCTAGCTATGGGCAACTATATTGAGCTTGGTAAAGCGCTGCTTAGCTATGGGCAACTTTATGGCCCTGAGTAATATGCTGCTTAGCTACGTACATTTAGATGTCAGGATCCTTCTTATATGTAAATAATATACTTTTTGTTCACTGATACATAGGCCATTTCAATGATTTTAGTAAAATTTTATTCATATATGTCAGGAATTATTTCATATAATACTTTAAAACATGAAATAGAAAGGGGTGTGGTGGGACTCGAACTGTGACTGCTTCCTCTTTGGGTGAAGTCTTTACCACTACGCTATTGCTATTTGGCTTAATTTGCATATATAGTTCTTATATGCTCTTCGATGTCAGAATTGCTAATTGTGGCTAAGCAATGGGCACACCCATGCAAACATGCGCAAATACAGGCAGCTATATCGGGAATTATTAAAAAAAAAAATACCAATTTTACATTTTGCAATTTGAAAGGGGTTTAGTATGTGGGGATGTGTAATGTTGGGTTTGTTGACATTTAAGGGGAATCGCTCATGTGTGTTGACGTTTCACAAATCTGACTCTTGCAGGGGCGTGGACCTTTGCACTACTCGGCAGTCGGACACACCCCCTGTCTTCCTGCACGGTCCGTGTTAGACTTGAGGATGAGTCAGCGTGCCCTCATGAATATGCATGGCACACTGACGGCATACCGTTCAACTGCAGTTTCCATGTAAGACTTATTTAGTCTTACATGGAGGATTACTGAATCCGGAGGTCTGTGTTATGAGTAAATAATGTCTTTTTAAGGTACATGTGCTTGTAATTTAACCAGAATAACACTCATGTTCTATATGTACAGGATTGCATAACAGATAACCTGTACTTATTACACTTTCTAAAAAGGTTATGAACCAGTAGCTATATTAACATTCTGCCTATGTAAATTACTTACATCCCCCCAAATTCACTACATAAAACTTATAAATGATTACAAATTCTCATCTAATCTCTCTCACAGACTAGATTTGTGAAAACAGTCTGTATAGATTTTGAGTATTTCCATTCATAATCATTATCTAACAAGGCTGAATTATAAAGCAGATTGCTAATGTCTGTATTTTATACAGAAATAGTAATAAAATATAATGAACTTGTGTGCGTTTTTCAACTTATGTTATTCCACTATTCTCTGTATAAAACACATATCCGAGTCTTCTGACTAATATAGTGGTGCTACAGCATTATCTAGTCTGAACAAGTGCTTCAACAAGAAAAAATACTCAAAGACTTCAGAATTGCATTAAAAAACAGTGTACCAGCTACAGAGCGAATAGGACACTCAGTAGTAATGCTGAAAACATTTAACACAAATTTCTACTCAACTATTAATTGTACATTTGTGTAGTGTGTTGAGGTTTAATGATAACAGCTTTGTGTGTCCTACATCAAGTATATCCTCTTTGTGCAACATTTCACTTTTCCCCCTTCACTAATTAAACAGATCATAGTTCTCAACCTCCCATCTCCAAAATGAGGAACACTAGCCCTCATAATGTGGAACATATAATAATATCTCACTAACAATTTCATTTAGGAAGGTAATAGGATGGTTAAAATATGCTGGCTTTGCTTATAAAGAAGATCATTTAATAAATTAATACAATTGACAGGTTCATAGGTGTGTACTAGGCTAATGGCCCTGGGGCCTTTACAAACCTAACCATAGGATTACCCTGGCATTGTGCCACTCGACCTTAGTTCCCAGTGCCTCTGTCGGTAGAGCCACTGGTGTTATCCCCAGGGTGAATTTTCTGTTTCCCATCCACTCATCAAGATTTCTCTTGAAGAGGGTCAGCGAGGTGCTCTTCTTGACATGTATGGGAAGTCTGTTCCATAGCATGGGTAGTCTCTGGGTTATGAACCTGTCCCTCCAGCATGTTCTGTTAATTGTGGTAATGAGGTTGAGGTCTCTGGAGCATGTGGTGTGGAGGGATTGGGATTTCTTTAGATGTAGCCTTTCTAACAGAGTTGGGTCAGACATGGCTTCTTAAGTCAAGCAGAGATCGCCTCTAAGTAGGCGATGTGAGACAGAGAATAGTTGGAGGTTTTTGAGTCTGTCCATATAGGACAAGTGTTTAAGGCCTAGGATCATCATTGTGAGGTACATGCCAAATGGGGCATTGTACTCAAAGACTGGCCTAATGAGGGAAGAGTAGAGGAAGACAATGACCTCTTTCTTCCTGGGTGCAAAACCCTTAGTAATGAGATGTGCCACATAGAAGGACTTTCTGACCACAGTGGCAATGTGGTGATCAAAAGAGAGGTTGCTGTCAGCCTGTGTTCCCAGATCTCTTATAACGTGTTCTGTGTTCAGTGGACTACCATCAATGTGGTAATTCATGGGAAATGGGTTTTCCCAAAGGAGATGATGACACATTTTTTGGCATTGCGCTTAATGCCATGGCTCTGACATCAGTTGTTGGTCACAGTGAGGCCATTTTATAGGATGTCAACATCACTTGAGGAGTTAATAATAGCTCCTAACTTACAATCGTCTATGAACTTTGTCAGCCAGAGTCCCTTCATGTTTTCATGTTGGCCTGGACTTTAGAGAAGTAGATACCAAACAGGAGAGCACCCAGGACTGAACCCTGTGGGACTCCACTCATGACTAATCGGCAGTCTGACTTGGAGTCAGCTACTTTCACACAGTGGGTTCTATCTGTGAGCCAGTTTGCAACCCACCTAGTGATGTATGAGTTGGTGCCAAGTCTAGTGAGTTTTTCTATGATTCCTGACTGGGGAATGGTATCAAAAGCCTTGGCCAGATCAAGGTAGGCTGTATGAACCACCTTGCCTTCACCACAGCTCTGGTAACTGACTCAAAGAAGTCGACCAAGTTGAGCAGGCATGATCTACCCTTCACAAAACCAAACTGTGTGGGATCCAGAGTTTAGAGATTCCCTATGTCCTTGGTTATTAGGTCCATGATGATGCGTTCCATAGCTTTACATATCAGACTCATCAGGCTAATGGGACGATAATTCCCAGGGTCTGTAGTCACTCCTCCTTTGTGAAGAGGGATAACTGTAACAGTGTGCAATTTGTCAGGGACAAAGCCTGAGGTGAGGCTATGACTGAACAGAGCACACAGGTGGGGTGCCAATTCACTCTATAGTTCATGTAGAATGCAACCAGGGATATTGTCAGGTCCCATAGAAGCTATATTCTTGGCCTTGGACAGTGCTGTTTGAACCTGTTTAGCAGCAATACTGGGTGCCTGGCAATCTACTGGTATTGTGATTGGTTCTTTAGGGGGGAGAAGGAGGTAAAGTTGGCACTGAATCTGTTGGACAGTGTACTGGCAATATCTGTTGGCTTGGTATAGGAGGTACCATTGTGCAGTAGCTCAGAGCAAATCTGTGTATTGCCATGGAGATTCTTTACATAACTATAGAAGCCCTTGTGGTTGTCTTTACTATCTACTGCAATTTTGTTTTCATACCTAGCTTTAGAGGATTTGATGAGGGATCTCAACTTTTTGTTGAGGTAGATAAGGGAGTTTTTCCAGTCTTGGAACTTCACCTTATTCCACATCAGTTTCCTCCTTCTGTTGTAGAGTTTGTTTATGGCAGAGGACCACCATACTGGCTTCCTTTTTTTGGAGGAGAGTGTCTTGGTTCTATTGGGTATGGCAAGATCCATGGATTTGTGTACGTGTTCATACAGTGCATTGGTGTATGATTCTGCAGTCACACAACTATTCTCCATCTGCATGGGTGCCATGAAGTTAGCCACCTCTGTTTTTAGGATCTCAAAGTTAGCTTTGGAGAAGTTTTTCATGCTGGTTACCTTTGCTGGGGGGGGGGTGGGTGGGAGGGATGTCGATTTCCAAGGTATTTAGTTTGTGGTTGGATCTAATCAGGGAGGAGTTGACTATTGGTGTAGAGCAACAGTTGCCATATTAGTAATGACCAAGTCAAGGACCTTGCTACCTCTAATGGGGGTACGAACGAGCTGGTCCAGTGCATTGGAATTAATGAACTCCAGGAAATGTTGGGCATGTATATTGGTACATGAGTAGTTTACCCAGTTAATGTTGGGGTAGTTGAAGTAGCCTAGTAACAGAGTGTTAGGTTGGACCCTAATATTCTCCAGGGTGCTTAGGAATGTGGAGTGCGAGTCTTGGGATATGGTTGGGGACCTATAGCAGGCTATGACCTGAATCCCTATCTTTCCCCAGTGTTAGCTGCACCTGAAGTATCTCTGATGCATTATGTTGGGCTACTAGTCAGGAGATGTGTGCATCCTTTATGAATATGGAGACACCACTGCCTTTGGAGCTTCAGTCTAGGTTCTAGGGCCGAAAGGTGTGGAATGAGTTATAGCCTGGTAGTGCAGGGGTGCTTTCTGCTGCCTTGAACCAGGTCTCTGTTATAGTAAAATTGTTGATGTTCTCCATTGTAAGGAGTGCCTCGAGTGAGTGCATTTTGAGATTTAGACTTCTAGCATTGAGCAACATGACCCTTAGCTTGCATTTGTTTGTAGCTGTTGCAGTGGCAATTTTTGTTTTAGAACACCACCTAAAAAAGGCACTACAATGGTGGCAACAGCCTTGGCCAGTATCCGGAAGCCCAGAGGTGACAGATGCAGGCCATCTCTGGCAAAGCATCGAGGTCTGCCAATCATGTCACCCCAGGCAGACAGATACTGGATCCCCTTAGAATGACACCAGAAACTTAGCCAATTGTTGAAATCAATCATTTTCTGCTTGTACTGTGGTATCATTCTGGGTGATGGTAGGATGCTGCTCAGGGCTAGGGTCATACCCACCTGGGCTACATAATCCGAGAGCTCCTCCATGTCTCTTTTCATGTAGTCCAGGATGGTACATTTCAGGTCATTCACACCGACATGTACAATCACAGAGTCATATTTGTATCTGTTGTTGAGCAACCTGAGTGCATGCATTATTTGTTGGATCCTGGCACCTGACAGGCAGCTGTTACTTTCTCCTTATTCAACCTAGTGAGTGGGACATCAGTGTGCCTCACTATCGAGTCACCTATGACTAGTGTGTTGGGCATGCTGTTTTGCCTTAGGTGCTTTGGTTGAGTGGCACACGCTTTAGGAGAGTTATGTGTCTCATGATTAGTGTTGTGTTGTGGTGGTCGAGTGAGTTTCTGCCTTGGAGGGCTGTGCTGCTTGGGTAGATTTTTATTGAGATCCTCCACGAAGGTGGGTGTGTGGTTTGTGTTTTTATGTGAAGGCAGTGCTGGTCTGTGTTCCGGAGGGCTATGTGTTCCATGTGGTGTGGTGCAAGTGTTGACCTTCTCCTCTTGACCAGCTATTCCAGTCTTGGCTGGAAAGTGCGTGGCTTCCAATTTGGATATATAAGTGCATCTCTCACAAGTCTGAGTGTTGGAAGGTAAGAGGTGAGGGTTGTCGGTGTACATAAGGCAGTTGCTGCATTGCCTCAGTATGCCCAAGTTCACCAGGTTAATAGGGGAAAGCACAGGGAACCGACCTTTAGACATGCCTGGCAGGGTGGGCATTGATAGGTACTAGATCTGTTTCCTTATAGAACATTTAGTGCTGGTAGCACTTGTGTGCTACAATAATTGCTACAAGAAGTCTGGTAAAGTGCTAGACTAATAAGCTAGTATAAGTGCAGGAGAGGAGAGAACTAGTAGATCTAAGGGAAACATTGAAGACCAGGCACTGCTCAGAAGCTTTCAAACAGTCCTGGATACAGCAAGTCTGTATCTGGACTAGACTAGTTACAGGACAGTTGGGAAACAAGAGCAAATGCGGACTTCTAAACCAGTAAGTTGAGAGAGATGGAAAAACTGCCCAAACGGCCAATAAGCTACAGTTTCTGGGCCAGGAACCACTCCTGTTGTGGTGGATAGGCTACCTATTGCTTACCACTCCCACTGATAAGCTAGAAGGCTTCCCTCCAACACAGAAAGGCTTGGGGAGCTTAGAAGCTTACAGTCTTGGACACAGGAAATCTGTATCTGGACTAGACTAGATCTATATTCCATCGATTTCCCTTAAAAAATCCTAACACTAAATGCGTGACAGACCCTTTCAATGTGGAATTTGAGGAACATTAACTTTTTAAGACCGCATATAAGGTACGTTCCTCATAATGAAGTACATTTGAGAGGTATGAAACAGATGTTCCAGGTGTATATAGCTAAAATAAGCCATTCAGAAGTCTAATGAATTATTATATTAAATTGCGCTACTTACAGTTTGTCTTTAATACTGGGAAACATTATTTTAAATGCTACAGCATTTAAAAGTGTGTTTTAGCAACCTTTTTTTTGTGTTCTGTAAGCTTCCTGCTTCTGAGGGGTTAAAGGTCAAGCTGCACTTCCTCTCTGACTTGGGAAATGTTCAAGAAGGGTTCAGAGTGAAGCAGAGATACCCAGAAGCTCAAGACAAGCTGAAAACATTCTCTAAACTCTTTTGAAATAATTTGGTGGGAAAATAGACTGAAAAGTCTTTAAACAGAGAAGGCTTGTGGGCACATTTTAACTGAAAGACATTTTTTTAATCATCAGATAAGCAGGGAAAGTTATAAAATCTTAATATTGCTAGAAAGAAAAGTGGATTAAAAACAAACCAGTGCACACATTTTCCCCCGAATTCATGAAGCTTGGCACAAGGCCGGTGTAAGGCCTGCACCGGCCGTGCGGCATATAAATGGTGTAGTAGCGCCATATGCATATTAATGAAGGTGCGCTGCTACCACATCCATGTGCATAGGACTCATGCGCGAGTGCATGGGGCATTACTAAGCTGCGCCCGGAGGCGTGTCAATGTCAGCTGGGGATGAGCAACCTAAACTGCTGAATATTATAGCCTGCCTGCAATAGTAATCACACCTACCAGTGTCCGTGGATAATGAAATGTATGCAAAGCATGCAAGACAGTTCCCGGC
The DNA here is from genome assembly GCF_019279795.1 of Protopterus annectens. NCBI lineage: Eukaryota > Metazoa > Chordata > Ceratodontiformes > Protopteridae > Protopterus > Protopterus annectens. The sequence goes on from NC_056728.1 coordinate 179,660,113, forward strand.
CACACAAAATGGAGAACAAAACAGAAATGCATGCAACATAATATAAGTTTCCGTCCATGGAACAAATGACATTTAAAATCCTGTGTCCATAATGTACTGCACTGTCAGAAGTTATACCCAGTGGAAGTGAAGCGCATCATGTCAGCGCGCTGCCAATATTTTTATTTATTTATTTATTTTTTATTTTACATTTGTTGACCGGGCTAGTCTAGCTGGATATATTTCCATTTTCAGTAGAGGCCCGGGGAGAAAAGCTCCACAAAAACATAACAATGAGAGATAAACAAAGAGACATATTGTTAATAAACACATAGAAATACTAATAAAAAAGTATTAGTAAAAACCAATAGTAATAATAATAAGACCTAGTGACAAAGTTAACAAAAAAAAAAAAAAAAAAAAAAATTTAGGCACACCATCAAAAGTCAAAAACTAGGGTAGGCCAGTTTAAAGCATCTAAGTTAATTCAAATAGGCTATGCCATAAGGCTCCTACTATAAATAAAAAAGAAAATACACATGTCTAGCCCCATGGGTATGGTCACCAGCAGTCCCACAGTGGTAGTGATAGTACACAGCAGGCAGTTGTGGCTATATAACAACCATAAAGAAACCTGACAGTCCATATTGTATACCAAACACACACAAACATATGTATATTAAAATGTGCTATACACATGAACAGGAACATAACCGTCACATACACATAGGATGCTATATGCGGAACCGGGATATCCAAAAGTAGAACCCATGCATGCAAATGCAATACGCAACAACCCCTGTATAGCACATAACCCGCACCCATGTCAGAATGTCCACCAAATCCAGCTACCAGCCTTGCGCATCCATACACCTACACATAGCGGGTATTCCCCATATGTAGTACGAAGTATTGTCCTAGGCAGTGTCCGGATTGCAAATATGTATCCCACATTTGTAAACATCCCATCACAGGTACATAAATCCAAATGGCCACATGTTAATGTTACGGCAAAATGTGTGTACATCCCATGTGGGATGAGTAACCTGTTGAAACCTCAGAGTTGTTTACACGCCACGGTGTCCATTACTGTACACATCTGGACAAAACATGTATGTGTAGTCATGGTACTGGTCAGTATCTACACAGATATGCAATTCATACTACGCAGGATGGAACAGCTGTCCACCATGCAGGTCACCCCACTAGGGCTGCCACCTGTTCAGATGGCCAAGGTGGGACATCCCTTGTAGAAATGTGAGAATTTGCAGGATAAAACATACCCCCGGCCTGTGCAAAGTACAGAATTACACATGTATGCCAAAATAAAAGTTAATGCCATAGCATTTGAATAGCTTATACTATCCCAAATAATAGTTATGTGTACCAGATACAAAATACCTGTATCATGCAACTAGTACAGAAATGAAGAAATATATTATTGTCTTAGAATCACAGGACATTTGCCATGTCTTAGGTGTCATCGCAGGACACAACTGTCCAAAGTGGGACCTCCCCTCGCAAAGGGGAACAAGTGGTAACCCTACTCTCCACTGAATTATCGACAGTATATATTCAACTCAATCACATACCGACACCACCTCTCAACCTATTACAGCAACAAAACCTGGACAAAGCCTAAAAGGATGGGTGGACAAATAGGGACAGATGTAATTACTGCTCTCACAAGCTTCGAAAGTTCAAGGAATAATAGTATGTACATAAGCAGGAAATGCTGTGAAGGATGTGGGGTAGTCCCCAGTATTACAGAGGTCCATTCATATATACTGTAACAAGCCGTCACATATGTTGACTGTACTACTGCATACCCGTAGTTAATTCATAGTTAAGTCATGTGCAAAATAATAACCCTCGTAAGAATGAATACAGGAAATAGTCAAACGTGAATGGGAACACCACTCACCGTGGATTATGTATCGTAACCGCCCCCACCCATATTATGTATTGCCAACATCATAAGCTGCTGACAGGTGCCCAAACACCTGTGTCTGTAAACACAGATTAAATGTTTAAAATGGACAAACCCTGTCCATGTGCTTTGTCTGACATTTGAACACGGTCAGGGCAGTTCCGTTCACCAGGCGGACAAGCCTAAACCCAGATCACAGCATGAACACCCTGACAATTAAAGACCTGTATGTGTCAGGACTATAAGCCTTTGGGTTCTGAATATCCCTGCAGTGATGAAATATGCAGCGTGGGTCCAGAGCAGTAGGGAATAGGGAATGTGTAACATGTAGTACCGCATTTCTCCCAGCAGGAGAATGGATGCCTGTGACGTAAGTGAAGCGGTGAGGCATATGTTAATGTAGCTATGTACTATGGGTATGCATATAAATGAGTCAGAACACCAAACGTATAGTGGTTACAGCATCCGGCCAACGTGAATGCAGTCCCGGTTGAACAACGACTACAGCACATATAATGTGAAAGTGTAATGAATGCATCTGTGCTGTACAGACAGTTAAATATGTAAAGGTGAACGTGTGTTTCGCAAACATCCGTTAACCATATTACAGATAATTACTGGTACTGTCACAAGTAATAAAGCCCACGTAAGCACAAAGACTTAGTAAACATATGTAACCCACAATAAGGATATGCATGCGCGCCTGCGCGTAACCCACAATAAGGAAATGCAAGTGCGCCTGTGCGTGTGTGATCCGCTCACAGCATAGTAAATGAATGCTATTTCCCCCATGTTAGTTATACATGGTTCAAACCTGTTAACCTCGTAAAGTATGAAACCAGACAAAGCCATGCAAACTACCGGTACAAATAGGGACAAACACCAGATATGTGCCAGAACAAACATAGAAAGTGGATAGAATAATGGTTGTGTCAATAGCATGGATTCTCTGAAGGGTATGCAGTCGTAACCTGAACTGCTTGCCAGAAATCCCCACTGTAAGTCTCAAATGAAATGCCACGACATTGCCAGATAGACACAGGTTTATTTAAAACACAGCGAAGATAAAGGGGCAAGCAGCTGTACACTCTGCGACAATCTGTATAGTGGAAAGGTATGGTATGGATATAGATATATGTGTATACACATAATCCACAGACGTAAACCAAAGCAAGTTATGAAATGAGGATTGTACATGTATATATGTATACACAACAGACTTATGTCCCGTAGATATGACATATGTACATTAATAGGCGACGTTATATCTAATATGGGTAGACAAACAGACATGCAGGAAAGGTGAATAAACCGCAGCATTCTAAACCATTGGCCAGAAAGTGACAGTCCAGCGGACAGATTACATTTATGATTCAGTGCCTACCATTGATATGTACCTGGATAAGAATGATTTTTTTAGCACAAATGGTAACGGAGGAAGGGGGGAACCCTCAGTTAGAAGCAAGCCTCCCTTCTTCAATAACATTAACATTCTGATTGGCGAGTTTGATTCTAAACTTTTCAAGTGCAAGAAATTGCAACTTGAAATTGCCTACTTAGAGGAGTGCCTTGAGAAAAAGATTGTCCCTAAGGGGCTTAGGCAATGGCGCTTCCCAGTAGGTTTGATGGAAGGATCAGACTTTCATACTCAATTACTCGAATTATTTGACAAACAGAGTTTTGAGTTTATTAGACTGTTGATTGTACATTATGGGCAGCAAGTAGCAGGTTTTAAAAATGAACTGTCTGATTTGGAGCGTAAGATAAAGGAACATTATGACTTTTTAAAATATAAATACGACTATGCTCGTATTTTTACGAGCATAGAAGCTACCATCAATAAACTTTGCGAGAATAAAAAGAAAAAAATTAAAAGAGACATACAACAATACTCAAACAATAAAGCTTATCCTAGACCACCACAAATGGGTCAAAGAAACAACAAGGATAAGAGTAGTAAACCTCCCCCTCAAACTTATAGACATGAATACCCTAAGGTGGGGCATGAGATACAGTGTTTGGATGAATTTATTGAAGATGATTACCAAACAAATAATGTGATCAATGACCAGGTGTTTGATTTAGACACAGAGAATGACCATAGAGGACATACTAACGAGACTGAGTGGGCCTTGGGACAAGAACAGGATGGCTATATCCAGGATATGGATGAGCCAGAGACAGAGGGTAACCAGGTTTTTCGGCAAGACCGGTACCCACACCAAATGAACTTGAGGTCGAACAAGACGGTGACAACCCATATGAATACAAGAAACAAACAGAACCAAAGGAAGAAATGACGAATGGGGAAGGAATGCCTAATATAGTGTATAGCACAGAGGGGGACTTTAAGATCTTTAACTATACAACACTGGATATCACTACGGATATGGCTGACTTTTTCTCCAAAGGGCTTAATATTGTTCCAGATTCTCATATGGATTTGGTCAAGACAGTAATTGACCTCAAACTGTTTGTACGTAAATTAAATCTGACAATGGTGTTGGGGAAAGGGTCATCATTGACTAACCCATTTAGAATAGCCAGTTTGTTTAACCCACCTTTAGTTAGCAATCTAAAAACATTTGAAAAAGCTTGTGAGTTAGACCTAAGGCATTTGGTATCAAATAGAATGTATGGCCCTAAAAAAGGACTAAACATTACAGGGGAACAGCGGGATTTTTTATCACTGATTCAGGATTGTAATATACGGGTTATGAAACCCGATAAAGGGAATGGCCTTATCTTTATGAACCAAAGTGATTACACTCAGGAATTAACTTTACATCTGGATAAGGGACCCTATGAGTATGTTAGTCTAAATGAAGTTAATGGGGCCCTAAACAGGATAAGAGCTACTATTGAAGACTTATTTTTGGAAGAGTTTATTGATATGGAAATACATTCTTATTTGAGTGTATTGGCACCTAGAATGCCTTCTTTTTTTGGGGCCCCAAAAATACATAAATCTACCAAAAATCCACCTTTTAGACCTATTGTGGACAGCAGGGGGTCCATGTTAGTAGCATGTGCAAAATATGTGGATACCATTCTCAAACCTTTGATTAGAACAGAAAAACAGATTTGTAAGGACTCCTGGGGTTTCCTGGAAAGTATTAACAACATACCTTTTGATCCAAATATTATATTTTTAATTGTGGATATTAAAGACTTATATACAGTCATTCCACAACAACTTGGATTGGAATGGCTAAGGTTGTTTCTGGAAAGTAAAAATGTTGAACAGAACATTATTTACATAACTGAGACCCTGTTAGAGCTTATCCTTAAGTATAGCTTTTTTAATTTTAATGGCCGCACTTATAAGCAGACGTCAGGAGTAGCCATGGGCTCCCCATGTGGGGGAGCGTTTGCTAACTGCGTCATGGCCCAATGGGAAAACTCATTCTTGTTCAACAATGAGGTTTTTAAAAAGCATGTCGCCTGGTATACTAGATACCAGGACGACATGTTTTTTCTCTGGAAAGGAACTACAGAGGAGATACAACCTTTCATTGCTGAAATGAGGTCATTTGTTGATTTTTTAGATTTCACATTTGAAGTACAAGAAAATGAGATTAATTATTTAGATATACTACTTAGTAAGGACCATAACGATTCTAGATACATTAGCAAAATCTATCGGAAACCTACTTATTCCAATGGATTTTTACACTTTAGTAGTTGCCATCCCTACCAACAAAAAAGAGCGGTCATGAAGGGCCAGATGGTGAGGGCAGCACGTATGATTTCCAGAGATATTGATTTTGCTAAGGAATGTGATAATTTGAGCAACATGTTTATTAATAGAGGATACCCCCTAGCCTTAATACTTGAAATTAAAAAGGAAGTTGAGTATAAAAGGCAGATAGGCCATTTTAAACCCATTCTGAATACCTTAGAGACTAGTACCACGACTACGTCTGACAGCATAGATGGACAAAGACGGAATAACAATAGAAGTAATTCTACGATTAGATTCTTGTGCACATTCACAGTGGACCATCATTTTATAAAGGACATTCTAAGGAAGAATTGGACAATTATTATAGAGGATAGGCAGTCAGTGGAAGCACTAGGCCCATTACCATGCATTACTTTTAGAAAAGGGTTCAGTCTTAAATCCCTATTAGAAAGAAATAAGAAAACTGGTTTTAATAGGTGTAAGGGGATGTCTCGCTGTGGAGCATGTCGCCAGTGTAAACACATACAAGAAGGAACACACGTTATGGTTAACAAACAGAAATTTAAGATTATGGGTAACTTTAATTGCGGAACTAGAGCAGTGGTTTATGTGGCTTTGTGTAACAAATGCTCTGCCTTTTACATAGGTAAGACGGAGAGGTCCATGAAACGCATATATGAACATCTATATGCGATAACAAAGATGGACATAAATAATGCACTAGCACGTCATGTAATGGAGTTCCCTGACCATACTTTCTATTTTTCAGTATTAACACAGGTATCCATAGAGGAGCACTCGGGACCCTGGCAAATTAAATTAGAGAAGGAGGAACTCTTTTGGCAAATTAGAACAGGAGCTTATATTTTTCCCGGTCTAAACGAGTCTGTCTCGCTTAGTTGCATCCTTAAACACCTAGCTTTAAGGAGATAATCCTTGTGAATAGAATGTAATGGATTATAATAAAGTAGTATGGTCAGTTAATATTTGGAGCTAATTAGCCTTCTATCATTAGTCTTATTATCATGCTTCACTGGTAGTAAATACATTTTAAAAAAGGGGGGAAAAAGGGGGGGTGGGGGGGGAGAGGGTGAATTGTATACATTTATAATTTAATTAGTCACACTAAAGCACAACGTAGTATAATTCCATACATGGAAATACGCTCCTATTTGTTTAAATTATTTACCATCTCTTATGCTAAGCCCAATGCTTTTTTAATTGATAACATATTATTATTTTTACACAAATACTATTTATTTAAAATCTTGGTGAGCAATAAAGCTTATTTATATTATATTATAAGTTATATCTATAGTTATATTTATAATTAGATACTTTATATTTTAAAGTTTATAATATGCTCAAATATGATTTTGTATATTTGAGCACATGTGCATGATTATAAAGTGCAATGTATTTTTTATGGTTTTTATTATGTATTTAAGTGAATGCGGCCATTTATAATGAAAAGTCTGCAGTTATGATGTCACTAATTGATTACTTTAGTTGGTATTTAAACAACGTTGGTGTGCATACTTCTGTTTGTCTGAAGAAGGAGGGCTACAAGGCTATCCGAAAGTTCTTTTGTATTAATAAAAGTGCTAACGTTATTTACTTCATTCCGTGGTTACTTGTCACTTTACTGGATTCACTTGGATCACCATCTGCGGAAGGCTTCCTGAGTTGTTTTTCGTTTCACTAGTCTGTTTGGTGATTTTAGTTGTTACAGTCCAGCAAGTTCTACACTTTAAACATGCAGATAGGTGTCCATTGCAGGACTCCAAAAATTGAATCTTACGTAGTGTCAACCGACATTGACGCAAAACAAGTGACCGCAGCAAATACGAAATAGCTGTACATGCAACAGTATCAGGTGCAAGGGTGACAACACATGTGTCGATAGAATGTATGACGCATTTAACTGATATCCGGAGAGTGGGGAGTGCATATAAGTGTCTCCACACTTCAGTACCGCACACATTAAACATGTGTAATGGGTACTGTAGAGGGTTGTCAAGTATGGGAATCATGGGTATGTAGAAATGGGCCTAGGTGTTGTTTGGCATGGAATTCGTAGGCCCGCCCCATGGGAGTGATGTGGGTATAGCACACGCCTATATTCTCAATAATGGGGCAAACCATCCACTGGATATTGCGGAAACCATTTTGGCAATATGTAGGGCCTTATATCAGTGTCATGTAGGCGATTATCATGGATGGACATGCGTACGACCAAGATGGTCCCCATAACTGGCAAACTGTCAGAATAACACAGCTGCACTAAGGCATAGTACATGAAATACAAATAGGGACTATATTAGATATACCCCAGAGTTATGAGTGTTACTAATCATGTAATGGAAATGTCAGTCACTATTATCTACCGCACAGTCCGTAATGCCTTGCCAGCAATTTACCAGAAAGGCACATCACTATGACAAATGTAACAAGATCAAACATCAGGGCATTTACCCATAATGTGTACAGGTTAGGGGTATGAAGGTAACCTGTCCAAAATACATGTACAGAACTAGTGATACTAGGTGGACAGGTGAGAAGAAAGACATCAGGACAAATGAGAAAACATGTACAAGACACACGCATGTACTCTGACAAATGTGAATGACAACGTATGCCCTGTGAATGTCAATGTGGAAGGTTAATAGACACAAAAGTAATGTGTCCCTCAGGGTGTCATGCAGTGTCACCGTAACAATGTCCAGTCCCCAGACACGCGTGAGCTCTGCCACTGACGGAAAGCGCAAATACCGCACACATACGGTACATGATAGACCAATTAGTGTGGATAAGCAGCTGTTGGCCTGTGTGAGGAATACAACTGTCTGGGTGGGTGTGTCCTGCAATATAAATGTAATGGCATGTGGCCTGTGATGCCACCATACAGTGTGTGTATTGGTGTCAGAAAGTTGATATTTTGTTACAGACACATACTCTGCAACTGTACAGATTTACACAGAATGTGCAGAGTTCTGCCTCATATGTTTGGTGTGTTCCACATAACAACAGTAACATTCTGGCACTTTCATGATAACTGAAGACATGAAATAATGACAAACATGTGAGTAAGACATCAAATCTGACAGAAAAGCCATACTAATGCAAAACCTATTATTGTGTCAACTATCTACGTTTGTAAGAGCAACATGTCAATACTGCCCCTATGTGTCCCACTATCAGATAAGGCCTTGTCCAGCAACTTGCTCTAGGAGGTGGAGTGGTATGAACAGAAACAGATCCATGTGTGAGGAAACAGCAATATTGACTGCAAGATAATGCAGAAGGTATGAAATGCGCTGCAGTAGGACGTGCAGTACTGTCCACAGGTATGTGCTGACATGTCAAATGACACAGCAGTCTACATGAAGAACCTATAGGGCTGTTACCTTTACAAATGATTATAGTGGGACATACCCAGAGCCATGCACATAGCACAAATAGACATACACACATCAAAACTAGGCCATGATACATGAAGCCTCCGGCATGTACGAGTACAGTGAGAGTACAGCAAGGATAGATGTCTGCCAAGATATACAGCAAATGCCTGTAAGGGCATGTAACACCGGGACGTTGCATGGACAATGTTGGGAGTTGCAACATACCTCATTGGTATGTGAAAGCTATGCAAATATGTGATACATGAAACAGTCAGCTGTCCATGCAAGAGCAGAGGTATGGGCAGAAAATAGATTTTATATATATATATATATATATATATATAGAGAGAGAGAGAGAGATACAGACATACACACACACACACACACACACACACACACACACACACACACACACACACACACACACACACACACACACACACATATGTGGCAGGGCTGGTAATTGAACCTACACATGACTACCCTATCACACTACAGCATGACGCATTTACAGAACACACTACCGAGATTACTAAACACAGCAGACACACAGGCATTCTACTAGGTGCGTGTCAACATCCGCAAAGACAAAGACGTCAGTAGGATACATCTGTGTTGCGAAGCATCTAAAAGCATAACCTGAGTCCCCAGGCGGACGGGAGTATGCACATACACACACACACACACACACATCTGGCAGGCCTGGGAATCGAACTTACACCTAATTACCCTATCACACTACAGCATGACGCATTTACAGAACACGCTACCAAGACTACTGAGCACAGCACTCCCAGAGGCATACTTCTAGGTGGGTGACATCATCTGCAAAGGCAAATACACCAATAGGGAATGTATGTGTTGTGAGGCATCTAAAAGCTTTCATGTGTCCCCAGGCAGCTGGAAACACACACACACACACACACTTGGAAGGGCTGGTAGTTGAACACACACCTACCTACTCTAACACACTACAGCATTACGCATTTACAGAACGCGCTACCGAGATTACTGAACACAGCACATGGAGAGGCATACTTCTAGGTGGGTGACATCATCCGCAAAGGAAAAGACGCCGATAGGGAATGTATGTGTTGTGAGGCATCTAAAAGCATTACTGTGTCCCCAGGCAGCTGGAAACACACACACACACTTGGAAGGGCCAGGAGTTGAACACACACCTACCTACTCTACCACACTACAGCATTACGCATTTACAGAACGCGCTACTGAGATTACTGAACACAGCACTCCCAGAGGCATACTTCTAGGTGGGTGACATCATCTGCAAAGGCAAAGACGCCGATAGGGAATGTATGTGTGGTGAGGCATCTAAAAGCATTACTGTGTCTCCAGGCAGCTGGAAACACACAGACACACACTTGGAAGGGCCGGGAGTTGAACACACACCTACCTACTCTAACACACTACAGCATTATGCATTTACAGAACGTGCTACCGAGATTACTGAACACAGCACTCTCAGAGACATACTTCTAGGTGGGTGACATCATCCGAAAAGGCAAAGACGCCGATAGGGAATGTATGTGTTGTGAGGCATCTAAAAGCATTACTGTGTCCCAAGGCAGATGGAAACACACACACACACACTTGGAAGGGCCAGGAGTTAAACACACATCTACCTACTCTAACACACTACAGCATTACGCATTTACAGAATGCACTACCGAGATGACTGAACACAGCACTCCCAGAGGCATACTTCTAGGTGGGTGACATCATCCACAAAGGCAAAGACGCCGATAGGGACTGTATGTGTTGTGAGGCATCTGAAAGCATTACTGTGTCCCAGGCAGCTGGAAACACACACACACACACACACATACACACACACTTGGAAGGGCTGGGACTTGAACACACACCTACCTACTCTAACACACTACAGCATTACGTATTTACAGAACGCGCTACCGTGATTACTAAACACAGCACTCCCAGAGGCATACTTCTAGGTGGGTGACATCATCCGCAAAGGCAAAGATGCCGATAGGGAATGTTTAGAGAGTGAGCGGTCTGAAAGCATATTACCATCCCAAGGTAGACGTACACAAACACGCCAGTGCTGTCAACGGGCCAACTAAATATCTATGGAGCACAACACTGAATAGATACGGGATGCGCCACAGGCAGTACACCCTTCAAGAGAGCAACAAGTGTGTTCAATGTAGGCATCCATCGTGACATTGAAATTGGACATCTGGTGCCTGGATGACCACCATGGCTATAGAGGATGTCAATGGCCATGCCCACACGCTTAGTATCACACGTCTGTTTGGAATGTACTGTGTGTCCATCTACACAATGGTGTACTGGGCATGCTCACACACTTAGCTGTTGCAAAGGGCCAACTTGCATGCACACGGAGTCTAATCACGGAATGGCGCAGTGTGGAATGTACTGTGTGTCCATCTACACAATGGCGTACTGGGCATGCTCACACACTTAGCAGTTGCAAAGGGCCATTTTGCATGCACACGGAGTCTAATTACGGAAGGGCGCAGTGTGGAATGTACTGTGTGTCCATCTACACAACGGCGTACTGGGCATGCTCACACACTTAGCAGTTGCAAAGGGCCATCTTGCATGCACACAGAGTCTAATCACGGAAGGGCGCAGTGTGGAATGTACTGTGTGTCCATCTACACAATGGCGTACTGGGCATGCTCACACACTTAGCTGTAGCAAAGGGCCAACTTGCATGCACACGGAGTCTAATCACAGAAGGTCGCAGTGTGGAATGTACTGTGTGTCCATCTACACAACGGCATACTGGGCATGCTCACACATTTAGCAGTTGCAAAGGGCCATCTTGCATGCACACAGAGTCTAATCACGGAAGGGCACAGTGTGGAATGTACTGTGTGTCCATCTACACATTGGCGTACTGGGCATGCTCACACACTTAGCAGTTGCAAAGGGCCATCTTGCATGCACACGGAGTCTAATCACGGAAGGGCGCAGTGTGGAATGTACTGTGTGTCCATCTACACAACTGCGTACTGGGCATGCTCACACACTTAGCTGTTGCAAAGGGCAATCTCGCATGCAGATGGAGTGTACACACAGAAGGGCACAGTAAGGTATAACTGCCCTCACGCACAGGGAGGTCACACATGCAGTGACCTGTACACACACAGCTGCAATCACAGCTGTCACAGGTGGAGGTCACACACGTACACATTGCAGTGTACACTGTAGCTGTCAAGTCAGCACCATGTCGTTGGTGCAGCACTACACAGCCATACGGTCCAACAACACCATGTGACACATGACCACTGGGCTGTAACAGCGGTGTACACCAGCTGTGCAGAGTACACACATACCAACAGGGATCCAACAGGTGTTATGCATTGCAATGATACCAGTATACATGAACAGGTCGGCTCAAGACATACCATGACCCTTACACAGCTGTGACACCTGACTGTTGCTGTACACCAATGAACACATGTCTGGGTATGTCATACATGTGATTGTGTGGATGTGTGCATGGAATGCACACACAACACATACATACATGGCCTTTGATGTACCTTGTGCATAACACTGACCTAATTAATGCTACACACGCAAATTGAATGTGGGCCCATGTCTGTTGAATGCTCACACTACAGGGGGTAGCAGTGTTGACCGGGACACATACCCTTGTACTGGTCGCCTGTGACACCCGTGATATCATACCGCAGTCCATGTGTTATGTATGTCAACACACATGTCCAACAATAGCAATGCATACAAACATGGCAACAGGAGACACATGTGACATCTGTACTGTGCATGCAGCAAACATGCATGTGGAGTGGCCGATGTCCGTAACATAGTTGCACCTACCTACGACATGCAGACGCAATGCAGACCCATCATTGACATCTGTATACGGTGGCATACAAACAGCACGTATGGAGGGATGTGTGTACATAATGTGGTGAACCACCTGTCTAGATGTATGTGTGCAGGGGGTGGCTCACAGTTGTGTCACACACCATCCTATCATGTCATGTGCTAACTGCATGCTATGTCGCTGTTACGTGACGGTGCTGACATAATGCATACACAGCGGCCAGGTGTTAACAACTATATGTCATATGGCACCTGTAACACCTACAACCTCTCGTGTGTATATAGCAGCACATTTGCCAGATATAGTGTTGGTACACATAATGCAATCAATACTGCTGCATGTCCATCAAACGTGTCATCATATGGCTGGTGTATCATTCCCAGCACTGCCATGTGTGTCCGAATGTGTGACCAGGGATGCCACATATCACGGGGAATATGTCCCAGTTGCTACACATCCCTGTACACCATTGTAGAGAAGTGTACATACGTCAGTGTGGGAAGCATGACGTTCGCCGGTGAGGTGCATCACACACATCGGCTGTCCGTATACACATGTGTGGTCACCACAGTGTGTGTGTGTCTGTATGTATGTCTGGTGCTTGGTGTGAGTGTGTATGCTAATATATGTTGGGAAATTATCACTGGCCCCACGTGTTGACTAACCTGTAATGGTGATGCATTGCACAACCCTGTTGATGCCATAGGTCCCAGCCATACTGGCTACCTATGCATGTCCCTTCTCTGTGACACTTCGTGTGGGTGCATAGTACTATGAGGGTGATGACCACAAAGGCAAGGGTCCCCAGCTGCACACTATGGGGTGTGCATTATAGTGGTGTACACCCCGTGACTGCGGCCATGTTCACGTACTGTTACAGGGTCCTACTGCTGCACAGTGTGGCCTCCAGTAACCAAGTGACACCTCACATCATCGTTGGCCAGGCTGCTGTGTACAACCCCTGCACTATGTCACCATACCTGTAATGTGTCCTGCTATATATGTCACGTCTCTGTCCAGTGTAGCCTGTGGCACCGACCACATGTGTCAGGTGCAGTATATGTGCGGACATCTGTGTCAAGTTTGTGTGTCCAACAGTCAGGATGAAGGTACATGTAGCATGCTAATATTGCCAGACGTGCCTGTGTGTACTCCACAGTTACACGTGGGGGACTGCAAACACTGCTACCTGTAGGCACATGCAAGTACACCATAGGAGGGAACCAGGGTATCACAACCAACATGGTGCTACAGATGTAACCGAGACACATACCGTGAACACATCACAATGCATGCTGCACCTGCACTACATGGTGTGACTGGTGCATGTCGACAGTACACAACCTATGCCACATACACAACTCAGTATTCACACACAACCACTGCAACATACACATCCCTCACTATGCATACACAGGTATTACATACACCTCTCACTATGCTGTTCGCCCTGTTTATCAGAATATTTGTGCATAACCCTGCACCAATGGTGTGGATGACAGGGATGCAGCACAGGCTTCATCATATGCACAGGGTGATATGTTTGCCAGGGGCATAGGCTGCACACAACCACTGCAAAATACACATCCCTCACTATGCATACACATGTATTACATACACCTCCCACTATGCTGTTCACCCTGTGCATCAGAATATATGTGCATAACCCTGCACTGATGGTGTGGATGACAGGGATGTGGCACAGGCTTCATCATATGCACAGGGTGATATGTTTGCCAGGGACATAGGCTGCACCAATGGATAACATCATATGTGTGTGTAAGGGCCAGTGAGTTGACTGGACATGTCTGTGCAGAATGCATGTGGATGTTGTGGAGCCCTACAGTTGTGTTTGCTGTGTGCGTGTATGTGTGTACATAGTTCTGCCATTTGTGATGCCTACACGGGGTATAATTGACAGCCCCAGATTGTACAGTGCAGGTTGTACAGCTCACTGTGTCCATCCACGGCCACGTGACCTGTGCCTGCCTGGGGTTGCACGGGCACTACCATGTGGAGGTACAGAGTGGCTACTGTCCGACGACACATGTTCGCTGGAAATGTGTCCCTGCTGAGACCATCCAGGGCCATGTCCACGTGGCGTGCTGTGTCCTGGTGTTGACAGCGCAGCAGCAGCAGCACTGCTACTGCTACCGGCACTATGGGAGTGGGCATGTGAGGTGGCACGCTCACGTCGACCTACACTAGGTAGTGTTGCTGGCCTATGTCCACGTGGCCTACGCCTCACTCCTACCAGGTGTTCCAGCACAGACAGCTCCCGCTCGCAGATTGCCATGCCTCGGTCAAGGATTCCGGCCATTTCACCTAGTCGCCTATCCAGAACATTAGCAATCTGCTGTTGAGCATTTGCCAATGCCTGGATGTTGTCATTTAGGGTATGGATAGCAGCCCTCTGCAGCCTCTGCCCTTCTCTGTTCTGCTGTTCAGCACGTGCCTATGCCACCATTACAGTCTGGAACATGCGTCTGGTGATACCAGCTGCTGTGCTCTGTCCTGCAGGTGCATGTCTGCCAGAGGTGCTCCTACAAGCAGCACCAGCCACATGCCTGTGTGGCACATCTGCAGTCATTACACTGACACTATGGTGTGTAGACACACCTTCTGTAGCCACCACATGTTCCTGTTCCACGCCAACAGACGCTGACTGTCCTTCCACTATGGCCACCGGTGATGCGATATGTGTTGGCAGCAGAACTGTGTGCGGGGAAGAGGGGGACATAGCTGGGATGGTAACCATTGGCACAGATTCAGCCCCTGACAACCCTGCCTGTACCTCATGCATATGTTCATCACCGCTAGTATCTGTGGGGACACTATCATCAGATGGACCGCAGGAGGGTAACGCATCTACATCACCTGTGAATGCAAAGAAATACTGTAAAGTACAATAGACACAGACACACACACAGATACACACACAGACACACACACAGACACACACACAGACACATACACAGAGACACACAGACCTACACAGACACACCATGCATGTGATTTGTCAGATGGCATGCAGCATGCCTGCGATAGAGCAGAGGGCATGCAGCTCAGGCATTAATAGTGTTAGTAAGCATATCTCCCTGGAGTGCACACTACAGCAAGCAGGTGTCATATCAGTAGGCATGCAGTTCACACAATCATGGTAGTATGCATGCATCCTCGTGATACACCATGTGGCCCAGAACAGGATAACAGTACACATGGCTGATGTGACCTTGACATGTAATTTGCTGACGTGCATTAACATGCATACATGTTTGACACAATGGTGTCCTGACACATGTACAGCATCATAATGGGCTTCACATTGCAGTGTTGTGTGTATGCCCTACAGATAGAAAGCATGTTTAGCAAATGTGCATAAGCACGGGAGGGTAATGTGAGCCGTCTACATTGCTATACAGTGTGAAGTACAGACGCTGTGCCATTGCATGGCAACATGAGGCATGTATGTTGCTGTAGAATGCATAATATGTACACATTGCATAGCCATAACTGCAACACAGTCGTGATGTTCGATAGATCATATATGGTAGACTTCAGTGACACCTCCAGTAGCTGTGCACAGGCTTTTAGGTTGTCCAGTGTACCACATCAACTGTATAATCGGTCAACTAAGGCTATAATTGGACCATGTGTGGACAATGTGCAACAGGGTGTATACACATCCCATGTACTGTGTGGCTACATGTCTCTGGCCATCCCCCATGGCCATGTGTGCACATGTGGTGGCCAATTGTGTGTGATGGGCATCTTCTCCACATGTCTGTGTGATCCCATATGACATATACCCATACATGTCAGATATGTCACATTCCACAGGTCTATGCAGACAACGGGTTGTATGTTTGGTATGTGGGGTATAGGTCATGTGATAGTGTGACAATATTGCAGACAGAACACTACATGTCTGGGACATGTCAGGTGGCACATCACAATATGTGCACCTGATGCAGGGGCATATGACACAATGGTGACACTTGTGGGCTGCCCATATCACAGCTCACTGTGTGGTACTGTGTGCGTACTACACATGTTGTTCCAATGCATACTAGATATGCCTCCATTGTAGAACACCTCCACCGTTGTATGCACAGCTGACCACACATGTCGCAATGACAAGTACTGTGGTTTCAAGTCTGTGTATCATTACGTGTGAATATATTGCACATGGGTGGCGTGTGTGAATGCATGGTGGTGCGACCTGGATATTGTGACTGGAACAAACATCAGGTGTGCAAGTGTTAACTGGCCACATGGCAAATAGATCTACACTGTAACATGCCTGATACTGATGACAGTCTCACCTGCAATGGACCCATGTCTGTGCGGCATGCCAGAGGTACCTGTATAGGAGTGACACACCAGTATGAACATTATCCATGACTGTATGACAGCCAAAGGTTGCACTGTGCATGTGCACACATTCACCTGTGTAATAGCATATAGTATGCACATGTGTGCATACACAACATAGCATACTGTAGTATGCAGCATGTGTATCCACAAACCTGGCATATGTTGTTACTTTACATTATGTACAGTGACACATGCAACTACATGGGATATAATAGCCATATGTGCATTACTGACTTACCAGGCAACTCCAGGCTCATTGGTTGGGAGACACCCACCTCCACGATGGCAGCTAGTGTTTCTGGATGCTGTTCCCTGGGTGTCCCCAGACTGGCCAGTAGCTCCTCGGTGTGTGTGAGTGGGGTCTGGGTTGGTGGGCCACCACCTGTTCCACCTTGTTCCCTGGCGATTGCAGTGGCACGCTATTTTGCATGTTGTATCAGGTCCGTGCAGTGTCTGCGCACCTGCTGGTAGGTGCGGTTATGGCCACCCACATCGTTCACCCTCCTGCGTAGATCCTGGCACAGGTCATCCCGCTGCTGGGCATGCTGTGGCACATGGCTGAACAACAAGTCATAGTTGTCATGGAGCTGTGGGATGAGGACATCATCCTTCTGGCGGGTGTATGCTGGGAGGCATGTACGGGGCATTATCTGTAAAACATAATGATGGTGACAGGTCACAGTTTCAGAGATGTACAGAGATACTGCTGCACATACATTTCTATGACATCTACTGCATCTGCACAGTTATCTTTGCAAAGATCCATGACACTGACACGACTGACGTGTTTGTGTCACACATGTCACACCCATTATGCATTGGATATCATCACCATATATGTGTGTCACCTCATTACAGTGTTCATACTCCATGTAAATGCTGTCTTGCTGTGGGCATGTCTATTTGCCTGCACTTGTGTTCTTACCTATCTGCACATGCCTCGATGTGTCCACGGTACTACTGTTGACCTGGATGCTGTGTATATGTCACATATCAACACAGACACAGCCGGAATGGACTTGAGCAGTGACAATGCACACATATGCATGGACACCTGTACATGCATGTGTTTTGCCATATACATCTACACAGCACTGTACAACTGTTCAACATCCAATGACACGGATCGCCTGTATTACACCTGTGATAGACATGGGACAATGGATAGTCAGACGACATTCGCAGGGATGGTCATCAACCATAGCATGTGCGGGCATGGTTTCCACACTGTTACAGACGGCCATTGTGCCACCGCAAGCTGCATCAGTGCCACATTACTGATCCAGTCAGTTGATAGTACATCTACCATGCGGCCATCACACCATGTATGACTGGGATGACATCTGCAGCTTTGATGGACAGGGTTGCATGGTATGGTGGGAGTATGTCACATATATGGCACAGGGATCTGTCCAGCCTGTGGCGATCCTAGTATTAGGATGGTGGCTGTCCATGACATATGTCATATAGATCAGGATATGGACATGTAGCATGTCCATCATCATGGTGTAGCAAATGTCCTTCTGCAAGGTAGACGGCATGCTGCATAGTGGAGGTGTGGATTGTGAAGGCTGTTATTGCACATCCATGCATAGCCATTACCCCTTACAGGTGGTATGTGATCCAATATTGGTCACAACAGTGCTGTATATGCCTGGCCACTGATGTCTGTGCTCATGGATGGCACCCTGACATGACATGGGTACCTCAGATGACTACCTAAGGGGCCTGGAGACGTCACCATGTCGGGGGTGCACTGCACAGCACCATCCCTTACACAGTGTCCATAATGTTGACCACAGCCCATGTAGCAGTTTATGGGTACAGGGATGTTTACCTAGCGGTGACACTGCTGGTATCATCCATCAGACTGTGCACATATGTCACAGACCTCACACACACAGCCCATTCTGTATGTTGTTCACAACACTGACACAGCTAAACTGATAGGTCATGGCCATTCACAGCCTTACATACACAGATGCCTAACATTTGTGTGTGTGGTATGGGCTACAATGAGGGTGGAGTACAACACATTAACCCTGTTCTACTGTATCTGGCACAGATGTGCTGTGCACATGTCACTCTTGCACCTTTTGTAGTTGTGGGTCTGTCAACAGGCCACTGGTGGAACACACCTGTGACATGCAAAGGTATTTGTAATCAAATATCTGTGCTATCTTGTACATCTGTACTGCTAACATCTACAGTGCTAATGGTTCATGGACATGCACACCATACTCAGCAGGGTTATAGTGCGGTGCCACCCTAAATGACTGTCATCACCACTTGTGGGTTGATATTATCCAACACCCTATCTGTATTGTGTGGTCATGCTAGGCACTTGTTCAGAACATGTGAGCATGTCATGACCTAATGATTACTATAGCGCCCATTCCACACCATTTCCCACAGGTACACTGGCTGTCCTACACTTCCTAGCTTGCTTAAGGTATGACAGCTGTTGTACACACATAACACACATATCCTGTGGGACATGGTTGTATATGCAGGCATGTCCAACTGTCACGTACCAGTGCTACTGCCTGTCTATATGAGGGATATGTCGTACATGTGGCAATAGAGCAATTGTCTCGTGTACACATTCAATGCTCACTTCCCAACATACGTCACTACAGCCTGTGGGGGATGCACGTCTGCAGCCGTGCTGGGCCCATAGCTCTCAGGTGTACCTCATTATGGGGCATTACCTCATTTGGGGTTCTAAAGGTGCATGTTCCTCAAGGTTCCACATTGGAAGGGTCTGTCACACATTCATTGTTGTACATAGTTTACCTGCTAGCCATGGCTAGATAGATGAGAATCATAGTAATTCATTGGAATATCTGTTTTATATGTAAGACCAGCCTATTTTAGCCATCATATGCCCTTCCTAGTTGACGCTGTTAGTAAGTCAGTTGTAAGTGTTCCACATTTTGCCCATTTGTCACACTGTATGAGAGCTAATGTTCCTCATTTTGGGGACAGGAGGCTGACAGCTATGGCTGGGGGTAATGCTGTTGCCAACCCTGACTGCACCTGACAGTCATTTGGGGATGTGTAACATTCGCAACACACCCCACCCATCACATAGTCTCACATAATCTACACCACTGGCCACACCTACGAGGACAACCTGTGCAGTACGTCTCCATACTCACTGTAGGCACCAGAGGTAGCCCCCATCATGGAAGACAACATCACCAGCTTATAGCCCACAGACTCATGTGTGCCCACCACATACAGCCAATAGTGTGTTATAACATTCACAACACACCAGTCATAGCTGACTCTGTAGGGTGTCACACTGCAGGTCCACACAGCAGGCTACACAAGGCGTTAGTTGCTTACATCTTGCTGTCAGGTAACTGCTTCTGCAACCTAACCTATGCACCCATGCCACATCTCACCAGGTACGATATGTCTGTCATTCGCCATGTTAGTGTGACTGCGCTGTGATGCCACTTCACAGACTACGTGTGCAGGGACATGCAATATCTCACCAGTCTTATAGCCCTGAGGGTGTGGGCTTAGCCCTGGGGAGCATTTTGCATTCGTCCAGACACGATACCACTGTACAATGACAGACTGTGTCACTTCAACAGTTGCCTATGCTCCTATTGTCATTCCACAGGCATGTGGTATCTGTCCGCTATGACTGTCCTGGTCAAACACAATGCTGTGACACAGATGACTTGCACCTGTCAGCCCTGGGAGTACAGCTCACATGCTAGGCTCTTGCTGCTGCTATACTGCCTGTCCTGCACAGTTTCCAATAACTGTCACCGGCAGGGCGATAACTGGCATGCGCAACATGGGGTCATGTGCCACATTGCTTGCATCTTCCCCTGTGATGCACACAGGCAAGGCACACCTTATAATGCACCACTCCAACATCTCTGCAGTGACTGGGACCTGCCTGTAGGCTCTGCAGAGCACACCTGCAATGACAGGTTATAGATGGACCATACCTTCCAGGCACATACCTGGACCAGCACACCCACAGCTGAGGGGTTCCCATATCCCACTATGTTTTGCACACATCCTGGCAAGTTGCTTAGCACAATGCATCAGAGGTGCTCCACGTGCAACTAACTGTGTCTGGGACCGCTATACACATTGTAACAAGCGACAGAGTCAACATCATACTCCACGGGTAACATACCTTCTATGGTGGTATAGTGGACAGTGGGCCTCAGCTACTACTGATGTGTGACTGACACTACCCCACACTTCACTGGGATAGCCACTCATGTACCAACACATCCATGAGACATACCCTCCACTCTGCTGGATTAACACATACACACCACCTTCAAGACCTACATTACCCTTGGCATGAACACTACCACCATGTGACTGGTGTTACACACCTGGGGTTATCCCCTCATTGGTGGATTCCAAACATATGCTAATCTACCTTGCTAGCCACATCCCGGCAACACACCCATCAGAGCATACACAGTACATGTGTACTACTACACCTACTACAGACGTCTGCTGACAGTGGTTGTTCACATCATGACACCTGTGCAGATGGACAATGCACATACAAATGCTGACACATACCCCAGTGCACTTAATTAGCATGTACACAACTGCATGGATCATGCTATTCCACACAGAGCCATGATGGTACACACCAGATAACAGATGCCACTCTGTTGGTCATGTTCCACGGACATATGATGTACAACAACAGGTGTAGGCTGTTGCACAGTGGTGTACATTCCCATGTGTGTGGTGGCTCACTGGTCAGCCGTGGTGGGGCCACAGGGTCCCTCATCACATACTCCAAGACTAGCTACGTAAACATGACTGCCACACATTCCGGGGTGTACCACCAGGCATTATGGTGGTATGTCAGTATTCGATGGCAACACCCACATCTGCTGTCACATACAACAGTCACTCAGGAACATTGCAGACCCAGGTATTGTTGGCAACATGCTGGAGGATGGATTCAATGCTGACAGTACACCCTCTCACTCACTACAGGGCCGCAATCCATACATGAACATTGTGGTGTCCCTGTGGTACACAGTACTGACCTACACTCTATGTGTCCTGGGACACTGGCACCATGTCACCTTCCAACGTCCCAGGCTGTGATGTCCACCAACCTCTGAATTACTTGTCTCCCCACTAGGCCACCATATTCAGTAATAGCCTTGTTTCAGACATTGTAGACCCTGAATGGCACACAGCAGCATTTATCACACTACACACAGGTGGCACCACATTGCACGAGTGGGACTATAGTCCTACACACCTGACTGGACTGTTCTGCGTGGCTATGGGGCACATCGTCAAGGACGTCAGTCTCAGAGACATTGTTGGTCTCCCGTCCTCTGCTGCCACCCGGGTTGGGCTTGTTAAGACCAGAGCATGGCCCCTACACATGGTGGACTCCTTTCATACAGTTACCAGGGCAGTTGCTGATGCTACGGGAGTCCACACATCCTACATTGTCCTCTCATTGCCTTTCAGCACCATTCCCCATTCTGGTATTGACAACATACACATCCACCTGCACATCGTACCCTGTGTCTCAGGATGTTATGCTATGTGGCTCATGGACAGGACACACAGTGAGGCCAGCATACCATAGTACCTACTACATGTCAGGTACTTTGGCATACCACAGTCCTCAGTCATAGGGCCCTCATGTTAAGTATATGCTTCCCTGTGGAACAGGCTGACACAGGGGACTTTCCCTGCCTAGCTTTAGAGCCCCTACATACCAAGCACCATGATTGCTCCACCAGCTGATACTGACTCCAACCATATGGATGTCACTGTGACAGATGCATAATATGACTATCATGGCATCAAGCTAAATGACACAAGGTGCATGCACATCACCTTTGCATTACACCATTCACCCACTGACTATCACATGGATGGTAGTCCCCTACATACATATCACATTGTACATGTTTGCAGTACACACATATGTCGCACCCACTCCTGTGGTTACCGTATTGCCACTGTCGCGTGGATATCCTCCTACATGGCCACACCTATCTGTACTGGGTGTGTAACTGGTACATAGGTACCCATTGTACCTCTGAAGTCAAGACATCTACACACATTCAAGGGTACACCACTCCATTTAGGGTGTACCTTACACAACAGCTACAGCTTTACATGCCACAACATTAACACGCCATGACGTTTACTGAGCTCCGACATTTTAAATATGCGGCTGCACTACGGACACCACATCTGTACACATTTGCATACTACATACTCAGGGGTGACCTCTGCTGATCAGACAGGGCCCATGTCCACAACATTATTGATGTATATACTCCTCATACACAAGATAAGCAGAGGCCACTGTGAGCAACATGCTCATGGATATGTGCACACATGCCACAATGAGTGGGATGTGCTTCTGGGTTACATTCCCAAACAGGACACTCACCATGCTGTGGAACATAAGTCCTCTGTACATCACGCAGGGACACTCAGTAGCACTGTTCATGTGATACCTCCCTTGGTGGTTGGGAGACACATGTAGGCCTGGGATCACTGCAGTGGCTGTACTGTGCAGTGGTGCAGGTGACACCTGGCTCTGCTCTTCACAAGACACTACCCTGGAGAGGTGCCACTAGTGTGAACACTGTAGTTGTGCTTACACATGGACTTGACAGACTGCATAGTACCCCACTATGCACCTGTGCAGCTATTACATGTCCTTTGTGCATGGTTACTTGGTAGCCCTTCCATTTAGATTAGCTATCATGCTATTACTATGTCCCATACCTACAGGCCATATGTATCCTGTTATTGTACATACCAATAGATGGAACCTGTGGTATGCATGATATGCCTGTTATGCTGTGTAGAATATCTGTCATATCTACTTATAATACTATACATTACACATATTTCACATAGTATCCCATAATGCAAAGCATACTTGCTCAGCGGGACCACCCTACATATGTCATTAACGTTATTTACCCATACACATGCGTGCTGTGACAGTATATCAACATATACTATCCCCTGCTATGGCACGTCCTTGTTGGACATACCCTACCACTGACGGCGGGTTGTATGGCATTGTTCTGTTTAATGGCCTCATGTATCATCCCTTCTGGTGTCTGTGCTGTGTACCTTGTGTCCCACTGCTGGACGCACAGATTCTACAAGCGTTAGTATGCTCAGCAAGACATCACTACATCAATACCTTTCCCCACTTTATGCATTGCAGACACGTTTAATTAATGCAAACCAGGCTATACATACAGTAAAACTAATTAATACAGATCATGCTATACATAACCTTACATATCGGGCGTTCTACATACCTTGTTGTCGTTACGGCGTTTCTATCTCTCTCACAGTGTTTCAACTGTTTTTCGGTATGAGCATACGGTTTGAATGTCTGGCAAGTCATCCTTATATACGTCGATACCTGAAACATGTGGATTCTTCCCACCAATTGGTGTTCCTGAGTGACTAATTACTTGCATATCAGCTGTGCAGCTACTCCATTAAGCCAATTATGCGACAGTGGGGTATAATTTGATTCTCCACTTGGGCGTTGCCTATTTGCCTTACCTTCGGGGAGACGGTCTGTATTGTGTTTTGTTATGAGTAACTGCAACTGCTATGCATGTAGACAAGTATAGTTTGGATTCATGTCCCCCGTGGATTGTGTGTGACAGGTAGAGTATTTGGTTCAACATGTGGGTGTACCTGTCATCCAGACATCTGTTAATGGAGTATTGCAATCAATACCTGTAACATGGCTGTTTGTTCCATTATACAATGCCTGCAATATTGCATGTCGCCTTTAATTGTGTCTCTCACATGGTATGTTGAGGGTTCTGCAGATGTAATTGACTGACTGGATGTTTGTGCTGCTATTACAGTTTGTATTGCTTCAGTTTCTAGTGTGGGGGATGTCGGTGGTTGTATGTAACATATACGGTTTGTGGGCCTTGCATTTCTACATAATCCGTATATATGTGTGTGGGCTCCGTTCCTGATTAGAGAGCTAACATTTGTAGTCTTATGTTACGGGATTGTACGTTAGGCCATTGTTAATTGGTTTCTATATCGTCTGCAGGTGAGCTTGCTACTTGTATACCTCCTTAATTGCAGCGATATATCAGGGGATATGTGTAGGTGACAGCTATCCCTTGTACTTCTGTCCCAGATATTTGCAGTCATTGTGGTTGTGTTGTTAAAAGAGCCTGTTTGCCATGGGTTGCCACCGTATCATATGGTCATTGTTGGACACTTGCGGGACACAAAGCAGTGTTTACAGGCCAACACGTAGCCACGGTCAGTACACAGGTAGCACATACTTTTATCCTCACTGCATACCTATTGTTGTGACTTTGGATACTTATCATATTGCATGTAACATTTAAGTTTCTTACATACAGGCATAACTATTAAATACGACTGTTACATTATATATGGGACATATTTATGTCCTGCCATCTCGGACATTTGCCCTTTGTACTGTTTTATGTCAGGACACGCCTGCCTGGGGTGGGGATGTCCCTCCTACTGTGGTACAGGTAGTAACCTTATGCCTACGGCTAGCTATACCCACACCTACAATACTGGTCTGCCTCTGACTTGGCACCAAAAAACACATGTTGCGAACACACACACATTACAGTCACACAGAAATGCACACGGCACCCTCAACGCACACTTACACAGGCTACGGCACTCACAGACACAGTTGAACACAGTACCTACGTGGACCACGACACCGTCAGTGGTGACTAACCATCCCGTCATATCATCATACTATTACTCGCGGATGTACTGTTCCGGTACTGTGTTCTATCGGTCTTTCAGCCTCGTGGTTACGCATGTTGGTATGTTACACATTCCATGGTTGGCAGTATCCTATTTATTTGTACCTCCAAGATGTTATGAATGTCGTTGAACTATCTATCATATTTGCAGATATCGCTGAATCCATCTATATCACCATATATCCCTCTATTGCCCTTTCTATCTGTATTATATATATGCATATGTGTACATATATATATATATATATATATATATATATATATATATATATATATATATATATATATATATATCTACATATACATATATATATATATATATATATATATATATATATATATATATATATATATCTATATAAATATATATCTATATATATATATATATATCTATATATATATTTAGATATATATATATATATATATATATATATATATATATCTGGCGGGGAACGTGACAGGCACACAGCACCACCATATGCTGTAAGACTCATGTACTGTTCAGGTGTTGGCATTCTGTGTTGCACTGGCTGTTGTGTTTACAATGTTTGAGGGCTGCCTATGTAGGAGTCACACATTGGGCCACCTATACATTACAATTTACAGGTGGTCATGTTTGTGTGCCATCCATTTTACTGTGTGTGCAGGTGGAGAAGTGTCAGTCCGTAGGGGCCTACACGGTCAGTGTATGTGCTATATGTTCCCTCTTTGCCAAGGCGTAGGCATATTGGGCATGCCTCTGTCTGCCTACTGGGGCTGGCACAGTGTGTTCATGGTCTGAATCCCTCTGTGCCTGTACTGGCCTTGGCAATTGCGGTGGGCTATGAGGGCCTTCACCATTTTGTCCCTGCTGCAGCTGCTTCCGCAGGATCATATTATGTAGCATGGCACATACTATGACGATGTGGGCACACATGCCTGGAGAGTACTGCAAGGCTCCACCAGATGTATCCAAGCACCAGAACCATGATTTCAGCATCCCGAACACACGCTCTATGATGATTCTGGTTTGTGTGTGTGCCTCATTATGGCGTTCTTGCATGGGTGTGTGTGCATTTCTGATGGGAGTCATCATCCACGGCTCCAGTGCATAGCCAGCATCCCCCACGAGATGGCCATGTGGGATGTCCCCCCTGACAAATACCTGATACAGCTGTGAGGCATGCCAGATATGGGAGTCATGGTAGCTTCCAGGGCTGCCAGCACACACATCCATGATAATGCCCTGGGCATTGCACATGACCTGGCAGTTGATGGAGTGGAATCCATTGCGGTTTATGTGGCGCATACCCTGCTCACCGGGTGGTGACTTGATTTGTATGTGCGTGCAGTCTATGGCACCCAGTACCTCCGGGTATTGTGCCACATGGTGGAAGTGACGAAATTGCTGGCCAACTCCTCCTGAGTTCTGGGGAAGTATATCTGCTCATTGGCATGTGGTAACATGGCATCCAGGAACTGGTGTAGTACCCTGGATGCTGATGCCTGTGAGATACCCATTATATCTTCAGTTGGCCTTTGAAAGGTACCTGTGGCCAGTATTCGCAGGCTTACACATACCTTCGTGTCCACTGGTATGGGTTCCCCTCTGTTGTTTCTGGTTCTCAGGCATGGCCGGCACAGCTCCACTATTTGCTGTAAGATGTCCCTGTCCACCCTGTAATGCTCTACTATCTCCAGGTCATGTAGCCCCTGGTAGGTTACCCTTGGTCTGAACACTCTCCTTCTCCTCCGAGGCCTGCGGTGGTTGTCGGCATCATCCTCCACAACACCGTCAGTCTCTACCACATGCTGATGAATCACAGCTATGGCAGCTCCCAACATGTACATTTTAAAAGTTCCCCATGTGTTTACACCTATGGTGCAGTGTTTGGGAATACACAGGTGTGTGTTGGGTGCTTACACACTTTATACTATTGTGCTGTGAACACCGATGATGTCATGGGGTGTGTATGTACGTTCGTAGCTACAGGTTATGTTATGTGTTTTACTGCCGGAACTACTATTGTGGTGCCTTTGGTGTTGAATTACATTTGCCTGCAGTGGATTACCTCTTGACCTTCCCTTTACATTTCTGCGCGTTGCACCTACCATTTTCTGGCATGCATCCTGCAGCCTAATTTAATTTGTGCTTTCCTGGACCTGGCGTATCTTGCATTATGTGTGCTACTGCCGGTCTGCTGTCGGTTTGCTTTGCTCTGCTGTGTCAGGTCTCCTATCTTTGCAATCCAATACCTCCCCTCCTTTCTTTGCATTCACATGCCTCCCCTATCCTGTTTTGCAGGTTTCTGCAAGCGGACTTGTCAGCTGCCATCGATTGGCCTTCATGGGTTGATTGGTGTTGATTGCTCATTAGTACTCCAATTATCCTACTTCTGCATTTCCTTTCCTTCCCCTGACCTTCCTGTTTCTGCTATTGTTTGTGGCGTGTGCGTCCGATTACTGGGTTTCGGGCACGTTTTCATCCTCGTACACATGTGCTTTTGGCCACCATGTGTGCTCTCAGCTAAACGATTCCTCCCCACCCCTATCCTGCAGCTTTGCTTAGCAATGGAAAGGCCAGATTTGCAATGCTCCAATGTGCTTAGTGCTACAGTGGCACACCCCTCTGCTGATGTCATGTATCTCCTCTGAGCCACTCCTCGGTGTTATACCGCTGCGCTGTATGGTGCAACCTTCCTCCGGTGGGACATTTGCGATTCAGTATTATCTGCCTCATTTGCATGGCATTGACTACTAATTCATAGTTACCACGCCGAACACTATCGCAAGCCCTTAGCAACCCTTGCACCTTGGTTGTGTTGTTCCATGCCTACCATTGTGTGTTATGCTGTAAACCTGATTTCTATTACTTTACGATTTTATGACATTTTTATATTATTTCTTTATGTTACAGCTTTCGCACACATGCCCTGTGGTTCTGCTGTGCGTTACTGTGGACATGACATTAAATGTTGTTATTTACATGTTGTGCATCTTTTCTTATGCCGTTGGCTGTGTATTTCGCCATTGGCATATGTTCACGTTGTGATACCTGGGTCTGGCCCTCTTCCATAGCTCCGATGTTATGTTTGGGAAAATGTAAACCGTGTTTTTTGTTTTACATTTCCGTGGGCTTATGCTATGCCTGCACCACTTCATGAATCTCTATATGCCTTCATTTGCATGGTGCAACACTGCACATGGGGTAATTTGCATACCTACGCCGGGGGCTGCGCAGATCTGGCGTACACCAGTAGTGCACATGGAATTAGTTCCTACCTGAATCGCTCGGCGGCCATATTTGGCATTATAACACCTACGCTATGCGTGCGCCTGGCGCAAGCTTCATGAATCCCGGGGTTTAACTATATCCCCACTGTAATACTATATGTAAATACTGTGTTAAATAACAAAAATTAAAACAGTAAAGAGTTTTAACATTCCCTTCTACACACATTTCCCAACAGTCAAACTGGCCCCAAACCAGACTCATTCTATTAAAGTTACTCAGTTACTAAACTATTATTGAAAAGAAAGGATTGACAGGACAGAAAAAAAAGAAAAAATAATAAAGAATAAAAAATTAAAACTGTTTGAGTATGGTATTTCCATTTAGATTCATAATAGTTTAAAATAAGTTTATTACTATAAACTTTACTGTCTAGTGGAAAAACTGGAATATTACAGTAACAGGGAGACTAATACTTGTAAACTGAAATTAATGTACTGAAATTAGAAAAGTATTAACTTTAGGTAATTTCATTTAAAAGATGTTTCAGAAACAGCCTAATTTAATACAAATAAAAATAAATAACAGGTAGTTTTGTCTCTTTGCTTTTTTTTTTTTTATCTCTAACTGACTAACCATTCTTTGTAGCCTGTCTTTTTAAAGATACACTCAGGTCCATATCAGAATTAAGTTAATTATTTTTCTGGACGAAGGAAACTGCATCTTCTAAGGAATCAATTTTTTCCCCTCAGGCAAGAATAATCTTAGTTTTGCAGGGTAGATTAGGTGAGTTTTTATTCCAGCTGTCTTCAGTGATTTTAAGAGAGGAATACAAGCTTTTATTTTTGAAACCACCAGAAAGGAATAGTCCGTCAAAATATAATTATGGAATCACCAACTTTTATGAGTGAAGCATATGAGGCTGTTTTCAAAATTAGATCCTTGTCTTGACTAGAAATAAATTTGACTATTATAGATCTTAGATTTGAAAGTTTTTTGCTTGGTGTCACTACAGGCAAAGACTTTTGAGCCCTCTCTATGCCAAATGACAGGGCTTCAGGAAGGTTTACAGTTTTAGGAAGCCAAGTGGATAAGAAGTTTACCATGTTATCTCCTAGTTGCTCAGGGACTCCATAAATCCGGATTTGTTCCTCCTTACCCTATTCTGCAGGTCATCATTTTTTTCCAAGAACTTGTTTTGTTGAAGAAAAAAAATCAATGTTATGTTCTCCTTCTGTCTGCTGTCTATGTCTGCAAAATAATCATCCATACCAGATATCTGGAATTTCTGTTGTTTCACTACTTCCTTGATTAATTCAATCTGCTTTGTACAATCTTTTAGTTTGTTCACTTTTTTATCAAGTTTTAAGGATAGGTCTTGTATACTACAAAGAATAGACCAACCCATTTGTCACTAAATTTTCTTGTAAAACTACTTTACAGTCATTCATCTCCCTTTGGTAATTTTTTTTATCTTGAAGTTTTGACAGAAACATATTTGAAATGTAATTTTTTTCACCAAAATGTCCCAAGTTTCCAGCACAATATTCCAGCATATATGAATGATTTTTGATGAAAATGAAAATTTAATCCTGTCAAAATTTTATAGGAGAAGCACAGCAAATTTCCTGAGTTGCTAACTGCTTGCCATCTTGACCATGCCCCTCCCCCATTATTCTTCTTAAGTGGAGTTTTCTTATATGATTCAGGATGTTAAGATTAATATCCTGCTAAGTTAGCTGGATGTCTACATATCATTAGAAAGTACATTTCACACCAAGTATTAATATTGCTTACTCAACTTAGGAAGCATGCAGTGGTATTCCATACTCTAGGCAATAAGGAACAGAGTTACATAGCCACTAGCCAATCAATGCAGAACACACACATCAAATATATACAGCAGAATATTGAAGATATTCATTCAGAGACTCCATGCCCCTCTACCTTATCCTGGAATACAGTATTATTTATTATTTATTATTTTTATTTACATTTGTTAACCAGGTAGTGTCCAACTGGGTCAGAAACTTGTTTTCAGCGGAGACCCGAGGAGAAAAGTTCCCGAACAGTACAAAAATTAGTTAAAGTTTAGGTAAGCACTTACATAGTTATATAGTAAAATTTAATATTGGAATTCCTCACATGTATTGGGAGTGAATTTAAATGTAACAATGAGCTCTTTTGTAGATGCAGATGAGCAACACATTAAAGCACAAAAAGGAGCAACTCTTAAAGTGGTTAAACTGTAACTGGAACATGCTAAAATATAGTGGTCACACATCTGTGTCACTAGGCTTCAAGAAAAATAAGTGTATAGAATAATCTCTATTAATCTTACCAGACAGGCAGGGTTCTATAATATTAACCTCACCCAACTGTTAGATTACACACTTATCTTCCAACAAAAGCAAGACTGACTGTGTGAAGAATTGAGCCAACCATATTTAAGGACAGACATGCCTGTGACTTGTTATACAATCATTTCAGAATTGCACATTCTTAAATCCCTCTGAAACCTTGCCAAACAAAGTCTGGTAAGAATGAAACCAAGTATAACTGACATTTGAAAAGCAGTTGCAGCTAAAGTGAAATAAAAAGGGATAACTGACATTGGGCCAGATTCACGATGGCTTGCATGGAGTCTATGAGTAGAGTAAGACTCCATGCAGCCATCATGTCAGACGAGCGATCCAGGAACAGCCTGTAGGGGCGTGTAAGAGAGCTCCTAAAACGTCTCCTACATGGACAGGGCTGGGATATGCAAATTACCTCACTTGCAGCCAAAAGGCATGCAAATGAGGTAAATTTGCGATCCAGGAAGCACAAACCTGTCCAAGTAGGAGACGTGGTAGCTGCAGAAATGTACTCAGTTGACAACTGAGTACCGTTCTGCAAATAGCACAATGGAGCCTTGTCAGCTCCAAATAAAGGTTGCATATGGTTGAGGAAGCATGCCAATGGCCAAATATATGGCCATTGGAAAGTTTCCCAGATGCAAAATTAAAATAAAAAGATTTTTTTTTTGGCGATTTCCAATGTTTAAGGGTAGCGCAGCGCCGCGCAAATGGGGTGCGCTATAAAAATCATAAAATTAGACAATAAAAGCCACAAACGTGGAATTTATGAAAATTGTTAAATCACAATGTAAGGGAATAGCAGGCTGAAGACAACATGGCCACCGAGTGGGGGTTGCTAAGGGGAGAAGGCCAGTCTAAGACATGTAACCAAGCATTAGTAGGCAATCCTATGTAAATGAGTGTTAGGATAGTGAATAACACTTTTACATAGCAAATGAGCACAGTCAGTGGAGTGTAGGAGTAGGATATGGGGAGGAACAGAGTAGGAGATAGGTGACATCACAAGGGGGGTATGTATGAAAGTAGTGAAGCTCATTGGAGCACAGTGGCATGTGTTAGCTGTCAGTTAGACATCATGAAAAGAGGTGTGTCAACAGGTAGGCCAGGTAAAGCCAAGAAATGGAAGGTGTATACTGTGGATAACACCAAAGTTTCTTGCTGAGTGGGTATGCGTGTGTGTGCACATGTAAACTCGAGTAAGACAGAGTACATGCGTGGAAGAGTCTTGGCGTGTTTAAGCTGGAGTAAGCATGTATCAGGCTGTTGGAAGACCTGTAAGCGTGTTTGCGCTGGTGTGCGCGCGGTTTAACCGAATAAGCAAGTTTTAGTCAGTGTAAGCATGTGTGTGCACGTGTTAGCTGCTGTGCGCGTGTTTGCGCTTGTGTGCGCGTCGATCCCCCCTGAGGAAACAGAAAGGAAAAAGGAAGCACAACAAATAGTAGGAAGCTACCAGGGAATACTAGTAGAGCTAGCAGGTGTAAACAATCAGAATGAGGCAATTACACAGGCAGAACACTAGCCCAGCCCAGCACTTAAAACTCTGCAAACAACAGTGCAGTTTGTTTCTCTCATGAGACACTGCAACACTGGAGTAAGCTACTAGAAGTGAAAACCAAAAAAGCTACACTCAGACAAAAAATGCTAGGGGCTGCCATTGCTGTTATAAGGTGACATATGCAACATGCTGAGGGTGGTGACAATGCAAATGCTGCTGGACAACCCACAGTGAGGAGATGGAGAAGAGTGTACAGGCCCAGGGTCACCTACCAGGGGTTACATGAGCTGGAGATAGTGGAGTGCTATAGTGTGGACAGAGACCTCCTGTAGCAAATTGTTGAGCTGTGCAGGCCATGCCTCACACACAGAACCAACAGAGGGGAACCCATCCCAGTGGAAACCAAGGTATGTGGTGGCCTAAGAATACTAGCAACAGGTACCTTTCAGAGACCAACTGGTGATATGATGGGGATATCACAGGCATCAGCATCCAGGGTACTGCACCAGTTCCTGGATGCCATGTCAGCACATGTCAGTGATCATGTATATTTCCCCAATTCCCGTGAGGTATTGGCCAGCAATATGCATCTCTTCCAGCAAATAGCAGAATACCCTGAGGTAGTGGGTGCAATAGACTGCACGCATATACGCATCAAAGCACCAGCCAGTGAGAGGGGTAGGGCCTCCATTAACTGCAAGGGCTTCACCTCCATCAACTGCCAGGTCGTGTGTGATGCCCAGGGCATAATAATGAATGTGTGTGCTGCCTGCCCTGGAAGCTACCATGATTCCCATATCTGGCATCTGATGCAGCTGTACCAGACATTTGCCAATGGGGACATCCCACATGGTCACTTAGTGGGGGATGCTGGCTATGCACTGGAGACATGGCTGATGACACCCATCAGAAATGCACACACACCTGAACAGGAACGCCATAATGAGGCACACGCACAAACACAAAATGTAATTGAGCGTGTGTTTGGGTTGCTCAAGTCACAGTTCCGGTGCCTGTACACATCTGGTGAAGCCTTACAATACTCACCAACTACATGTACCCAAATTGTCATGGTATGTGCTATGCTACATAATATGATTCTGCGAAAACAGCTGCAGCAGGACCAGCATAGGCCTGGGACAAACAGCCCCCCACCAGTGCCAAGGCCATCACAGGCAGAGCGTGACTCAGAGGAGGAACAACCTGAGCCTGCCCCAGTAGGCAGAAGGAGGTGTGCCCAGTATGCCTTGGCCTTGGCAAAGAGGCAACACATAGCACATACACTGGCTCAGTAGGAACCCTGGAAATGATACCTCTCTCTGACTCGCACATATAGTAAAAGGGATGCCTAACTTGACACTACCTGTTTCCAAGCATGTATAGGGAGTGCAGTATGTGCATCTGACATAGGCAGCCCTGCAGCACCACCTGAAGCATGATTGCCATGTGTTAAGCAATGTAAGGTAGTGCTAAACAGCATTTACCACCATGTAGTATATGCAAACTTGATGACCTTGAGTATCATCCTACCCTCACCAAACACAAGGCCATAATATGAAGACAAGATGATCAATTACAACAATTGGCTTAGGTATTGGTGTCAGTGAAAGGGGATACAATGCCTTTCAGCCTGGGATGACATGCTCGACAAGACATGATGCTTCACTAGGGATGGATTTCACCTATCACCTGTGGCCTTTTGGATATTGCCAAAGGCTCTTGTCACCCCCATAGTGCCTTTTTTAGGTAAGGCTCAAAACACAAACCCACCTCCATAGGTATCACAAGGGATAAGAAACTATAAGTAATGCTACTCACTGCCAGAAGTCTAAACTGCAAGATGCATGCACTCCAAACTCTCCTCAGCATGGAGAATGTTGATATCTGTGCAGTAACAGAAACCTGGTTCAAGGCTCCCAAGAACACCCTAGCATTAACAGGTTACACCTCATACCATGCTTTACAGCCACAAAACATGGAACAAACTACAAAAGGACAGTGAGGATCAATATTTGTCAAAGATATCCACACCCCCAAGTTGGTGGCACAGCATGAAGCATCAGAGACTATCTGTGTGCAACTAACAGTGGCTAAAACCACCTTCCAGTTCACAGCCTGCTACAGCCCACCCTCCTAAACCCAGGAACCACACTTGGCCAACTGGAGAACACATGAAAATATGAAGGTCTCCCCAAACACCATTATATTGGGTGACTTCAACTACCCAAACATAGACTGGGAGCATTACCCTTGTCCCAACACCCTAGCCCAAAGGTTCCCAGAATTTATAAACCAAAATGCTATGGAACAACTTGCTACCACTCCCACAACAGGGGAAAAATACTGGACCTGATCATCACCAACATGGGGACTCTATGCCCAAGACCAGAAGTGTATCCCTCACTGGTAAGATCAGACCAGAGAGTAATCTCACTGGATATTCACATCCCGATCCCAGCCCATGGCC
Organism: Protopterus annectens; assembly: GCF_019279795.1. Taxonomy (NCBI): domain Eukaryota; kingdom Metazoa; phylum Chordata; order Ceratodontiformes; family Protopteridae; genus Protopterus; species Protopterus annectens. The sequence continues at coordinate 179,695,675 of NC_056728.1, forward strand.
AGAAAAACACAGTGAAAATTATTCACTAAAGCAAATGTCACACTCCTCAAAACTGAGGTGGAATCCTTCACAGCCCCTGTGCCTGTGGAAAATATTGCCCAGACCTCATAACCCTTTATAAACGCATTCTATGAACACCATCAGGAATGCATGGATCATGCAATCCCAAATAAAACCAAGACCCAATCCTCCAAAGCCAGGCATCCTGTCCGGTGGACCCCAGCCATAAACAAACCATACAATACAAGGAGGAAGCTACTATATGCTAGATTAAAATCCAAAAAGGGAAGGCATCTCTGATCAGTATTACTGAAAAACTATGGCCACACATAAGATCGTCTAAGGCCATCTTTGAGATAAAAATTGTACAGGACACCAAGGATAACCACAAGGCATTATTTACTTATGGTAGGAACCTGTGTGGGAATCCCCAGATATGCTCAGATCTAGTCCAAAATGACAAACAATACACCAACCCACAGACATTGCCAACATCTGAGCTGACAGGTTCAGTGCAAACTCCCCCCCCCTCCCACCAAAAGGGCAAATATCTATCCCAGCAGAGTGTTGGCCCCCTGACATCGCAGATGCTCAGGTAACAGCCAACCTCACCAAAGCAAAACACACAGCATCAATGGGACCAGACGGTGTCCTGGGCTGTGTCCAACATGAACCCCAAGAAGAATTGAACACAAACATAAAACCACTGTTCAATCTCAGCCTTACCACAGGATATGTACCCAAAGAGCAGTGTACAGCAACAGTGGTCCCTCTCCACAAAGGTGGTGCCTCAATGGATACTGCAAACTATTGTCCCAGAAGCCTGACTACCTTGGTCTGCAAAGCTATGGAAAGATCATCATGGACCTCAGAAATAAACATATTGGGGACCTACAGACACTGGATCCTACCCAGTTTGGCTTTGTCAAGGGCAGATCCTGCCTCTTAAATCTGGTTGAATCATTTGAAACAGTCACCAAGGCCATTGACGAGGATAAGGTGGTCCACACAGCCTACCTGGACCTCGCAAAAGCCTTCCATACAGTACCCCACTTTGTCATCATAGATAAGATCACCAGCTTCAATATAAAACCCTATGTCACTAGATGGGTTGCAAACTGGCTCAAGGACAGAACCCACATGGTCAGAAACGCTGGAGCCATGTCAGACCCCAAACCAGCTACCAGTGGCATCCCACAAGGCTCAGTCCTGGGACCTCCCTTGTTTGGTATATGTTTCTCAGAGGTACAGCCCAACACAGAAGGACTGTTGGTGAACAAGTTTGGAGATGACTGCAAACTGGGTGCCATAATCGACCCTCCAGCTGACACAAGCATCCTACAAAAGGGCCTCATAGAAACAGACAACTGGTGCCAGAGTCATGTCCTCAAGGTAAACACAAAACAGTGTATAGTCCTCCCCTTTGTCAAAAACTAAGTGCCAACAAATTACCACATTGGTGGTAACCCATTAAGCATGGAAGAAGTTATAAGGGACCTGGGGACCCAAGCTGATAGCAATCTCACATTCGATAACCACATGGCCAAAGTGTTTAGAAAAACATTTCATATAGCCCACCTAATCATGAAGGTATTCACATCTACATCAGGGGAGGTCATCGTGCCTCTTAACACATCCCTCATCAGGCCCATAATTGAGTACAATGCCCCTTGTTGGATGTACCTTATCAGACACCTGCAGCAGCTGGAAAGACCACAAAAATACCTCACCAGGAGGATCAAAGGGCTCAAACACATGCCATTTGCTGCCAGGTTAAAGAAACTGCAGCTCCACTCAGTGGCATACCGCCTGCCCAGAGGCAATCTGTGTCTGATGTATAAAGTCATGTCCAACCTGGAATCAGTTGACATGCTGCACCTCGAAAACTCAGACTCCCATCAAGCTACGTGCTCTAGAGACCTGAACCTCAGGAGTGAAATAAATACGACATGCTGGAGTGACAGATTCATAACCCAGAGGCTCCCCCCCACTCTTGAGTAAACCCCCACTCCAGGTTAGCCAGAGTCCCTCATTGACTCTCTTCAAGAGGAATCTTGATGAGTGGATGGGAGATTGTAGGTTTACCCTGGGTATCACTTCTATGTCACTGTTAGACAGAGACACAGTATACCAACCTTGAAAAATGTCATGGCAAACTCCACTTAAAATATGTGTTGAAAGCCAAACACACTCTGGCTAGGATTATAAATGCCCTAGGGCAGATAGCCTAGTATGAACCTATGAACAGAATCACACACACCAACTAGTACAACTGTGGTCAATGTGGAGTAATGTTTGGCAATGTCCACCCAAGTTGGTGAATACACAGCAATGTTGGACAAGCCTGGTTTAAGTAGGCCATAGCTGAACAAAATGCAACATGCTCATAGTTGCCCAACTGGCCCTTAACCAGTCTGTTCTGCTTAGTATGAACATTTAAAGCAGTGATGGGACTCAAACCCATGATACTGTGCACCATAGTGAAAATGCTGAACTACTACACCATTGCAGTGTTCAGCCAGTAAGAGAGAATGTTGCCAAGTCTTTGAAAACTATCACATGGAAACCCTGCAGGCACAGCATAATCCCTGTTGAGTTATGACACAAAGGAGTCTGGCAGTAAGAACACAACAATACTTCCAACACACACAGTATAAATGTCAATATTGGTCATGTTCACACACAACCAGAAATGTAGTGGACTCCAGATCACAACATATGGAAAGGTCACACTGGGCATGCTCACACACTTGGATAAATGAGACATATGTCAGGCAACAAACCATGGAAAGGCTGAACTGGGCATGCTCACACACCTAGGCCATGTCTGAGTAAAGCAGTCAGTCACACATATCTGGCAGTTGCATGTGTTAAGCCAGGAACCTCCCACGATCCAGCAATCTGCTCTGTGCACACAGTTAAATGACAACAGACACATATATTAATAGACTGGAACCCTGTCATGATCAAACATGTTACGCGGATACACAAGTTGATCATAGAAACTAGGAAAGCTACGGCAATAAAGAACTGCAAACAGTAGCAGCAACAAATATTGTGCATCCCGAACATAAACATAGGTGCAGAGGTCGATACTATGCTGTCTGCCCTAGGGATTCATAAGCCTAGGCAGAGTGTATTTGGCGTCCACCTCCCCAGTAGAGTAGCCTACTGTGCCTCTGTAAAGTAGGTCACAGAAGGCACCCTTTAAGGCTAGTTTGCTGTGCCTCTGTCAAGCAGGGACACAGTGGAGATCCCAGGGGTGAAATTGCAATTTCCCATCCATGTGGTTGTATTTCACTGGAAGAGGGTTGGCGAGGGGCTATGTCTAACTTTAATTGGGATTCAATTCCAGAGTGATGGGAGCCTCTGGGTAATGAATCTGTCCCTGCAGCATGTCCTATTTACTTTTGTGCTGAGGTTTAAGTCCCTGGAGTGTGTAGCTCTAAGGGTCTTGGATGTTATGAGGTGGAGCATGTCCATTACTTCTGGGTTTGAAATGGCTGCATACGTCAGGCATAGATCACCTCTGAGTAGGCGTTAAGCAACCGAGTAGAGCTGGAGATCCTTTAGTTGAGCTGCATAGGACATCTGTGTGTAGCCTCTGATTCTCTTGGGGAGGTACTGTTGTGTTCACTGTAGTTGCCGCAGGTGTTGGGTAAGGTACACCCCAAAAGGGGCATTGTAGTCAAACATGGGCCTGATCAGTGACTAGTAGAGGGCCACAATGACCTCCCATGATCTACATGCAAACACCCATGTGATAAGGAGGGCTATATAAAGGTCTTTGCAATGACTCTGTCAATGTGATTAGCAAAGGAGAGGTTATGATCTATGTGGGTCTGTGGGATATTGCTCTGTTATTTAGTAGCTTCCTCCTTCAGTTGTACAGCTTATATATGGCTGTGGTCAACCAGACAGGTCTCCTGTTTTGGAGGAGTCATGGTTTTATTTGGGATAGCATGATCATTGCATACCTGCAGGTGCTCATACAATACATTTGTAAAGGATTCTGCAGATTGGGCTGTATTATCCTCCAGCACGGGGCCTTTGAAGTATTCCACCCCAGTCTTCACAAGTGCAAAGTCTGCTTTTGAGAAATTCTTTACAGTGATTTCCTTGGCTAAGGGTGGGGACGGGATATGGATGTCCAGGGAAAGTTGTTTATGGTCTGATCTTAACAATGATGGTTCTACCTCTGGTGTGGAATATAGAGTCCCCATGTTGGTGAAGATCAGGTCCAAGATGTATTCCCCAAATTTGTGGGTGTGGTGACTGGTTGTGCCATAGCACATGGATCCACAAATTGTAGTGGCTGTAGGGTGATGTTGTTGAGGGCCTGAGTAGTATCTCCAGTCAATATTTGTGTACCTGAAGTCAACCACTATAATGGTGTGTGTGAAGACCTGCATATCCTACACTGTTCCCAGGAAAGCCAAGTGTGGTTACTGGGTATGGGGGGGTGGTCTGAAGTACACACCAAACCAAAAGGCAGTTTTGCACAATGGTAGTTGTATATCTATGGCCTGTCATGCTTAGTGCAGTGGTACCAACCCAGAGGTGTGTGTATCTGTGATGTATATGGATACACCCCCTACTTGTGTTGTGTGTTACAAGTCATGTGGTCACAAAGCATGCTATAGAACATAACCTGGCAGTGCCAGTGTGCATATGTGACTCTGAACTAGGCGTCTGTTAATGTACAGATATTGTTAACTCCCATACTGAGGGATAGTTAAAGATGTACATTCTTCTTTGGAAAGACTGATGATGTCAGCACCCTATAAATACACCAGGAGAAAGGAAATCATCCAGTAATGCAAATAGCATGCTGTGTTAAGGCGTCTCTCTCAAGTATCATAACATAGTTAGATAAGGGTTTGAATCCTGCAAACGCTGTGTGTGTGGGGGGTAGGGGGTTGTGTATTTATGCAATCCTCTGTGAAAGGAATGGCCTTTTTGAAGACTGGGGTAACACACTAAAAGATGTACTTTCCTCTTTGGAAAGATTGATGATGTCAGCACCCTATAAATACACCAGGAGAAAGGAAGTCATCCAATAATGCAAATCGCACGCTGCGCTAATGCGTTTCTCTCAAGTATCATACCATAGTTAGGTAGGGACTTGAATCCTACAAACACTGTTTGTGTGTGGGGGGACAGGGGGTGTGTATGTATGCAATCCTCTGTGAAAGGATTGCCCTTTTTGAAGACTGGGATAACACACTAAAAGATGTACATTCCTCTTTGGAAAGACTGATGATGTCAGCACCCTATAAATACACCAGAAGAAGGGAAATCATCCAGTAATGTGAATAGCACACTGCACTAATGCGTCTCTCTCAAGTCTCATAACATAATTAGGTAGGGGTTTAAATCCTGCAAACGCTGTGTGGGAGGGGGGTGTGTATGTATGCAATTCTCTGTGAAAGGAATGGCATTTTTGAAGACTGGGATAACATACTAAAAGATGTACATTCCTCTTTGGTAAGACTGATGATGTCAGCACCCTATAAATACACCAGGAGAAAGGAAATCATCCAGTAATGCAAATAGCGTGCTGCGCTAATGCGTCTCTCTCAAGTATCATAACATAGTTAGATAGGGGTTTGAATCCTGCAAACACTATGTGTGTGTGGGGAGGTATGTGTGCAATTCTCTGTGAAAGGAATGGCCTTTTTGAAGACTGGGATAACACACTAAAAGATGTACATTCCTCTTTGGAAAGACTGATGATGTCAGCACCCTATAAATACACCAGGAGAAGGGAAATCATCCAGTAATGTGAATAGCCCGCTGCGCTAATGCATTTCTCTCAAGTATCATAACGTTAGGTAGGGGCTTGAATCCTACAAATGTCATGTGTGCATTTGTCAATGAGTTGTGTGTTTTGCTTTTATTATTGTATGACATATTATTATAACAGTAATTTCAATGCACACATCAGGTATGTGTGTGCCACATACAGATATGTACCTGTCAACTTTAATAGTTCCTATGTGTGAAGGCTGCCCCATATGAATACAGTTGTTACCATTGCCAGCATGTGCTGCAGCTTACCAGACCTTAGGTCATACATGTATGTTGGTGACAATGCAGACTACTGCAGTGATCTGTGTCCTACGCCAACTATGTGACACACACCCATGAAAGCTTTGATAGATTAATGTGGGTGAGGGTTCATGTCTGGAGTATATGTCAGACATGTTAAAACACAGCGAAGTCTGTGAGTGATGGGTACCCAGTGTAGGTGTATGGCAACTGTTGCCGATATGCATACAGACACCTTCCTGCTTAGGTGATACACCGAGGGACAGCAGAATACCTTTGGAAATGTGAATATCACAGGAAAGACAAGATAATACTTGTCCACATGTACACACCATTACCCGTTCTACATGATGGGTGCTACCACCTACATGGTACTGTTGGAATACTATGTTAACTACATGCCAATGCCAGTGCCACAGTTGTATTACAGCATGGCTTGGAAAGCAGGAATCTGTCCATATGATACCCTTGTGGTGGTTAGGTGTGTCATGTGTAGAATGCATTGTAGGCCACTGTATGCATTTGCAGTCATGGATGGACATATCTGTAGTGTGTTGGCATGTACGTCAGACTGCTATATGCCAAAGAGTATTGTTCCCAGGGATGTGTGCGGCTCAGTAAGAATATAGTGTAGTACTGCAGGGATATCACTGACACCAGGTTCCTACATCTGTGTATCAGTTGAGGAGACATCATCTCATGACCACTGAATGTCAGGCTATGTAAGCTGTGTATACTACCAGAATGCAGACCATTGACATTTGGAAACCATATCACCCACAGCATACTGTCAAACCATGTCATGTTCCATGCTAACCATGTTCACAAATGTACACCTGCAGCTCAGTGCTGCAAACATCACACATGTACTGTCCACACCCCAACACATGCAGGCACAGGTACACACAACAGCCATGTGGCACATGTGCAGACAATACACTTTGGGAATTAATACTAGTGTATAAAAAACTGCAATGACAAACATAGGTAATGCATCATGCATGCTCAAATATACCCACAACAATAGCATTACACTGTACTATTAACAACATGATAATATTACTACAGTGCTATGTTGTCACCCTGTGCATCAGCACCATGCTACCCTGTTCCTGCATCAATGTTACAGATGGCAAGAAGTGGCACAGTTTCATCATATGCACAGGGTGTGTACTTGGTTTGCCAGAGTCTGCCATTGACACATCCAATTGACATATGTGTGTTTGTGTGTTAGTGAGGGACAACAGTACAACATGGGGCAATGTTGCTGCAATGTGTGTGTGTATGTGTTAGCCCTAGGTGTTAGCATTATGTGTGTGTGTATGCATGCACACAGTTCTACCACGTGGCTGCCATATACGGGTGTTTGTGGACAGCCACAGACTGTACCTGCCAGTTCATACAGATCACTGTCTCTGGCCACGAACATGGTACCTGTGCCTGGCAGGGGTGCTACGGACAGTATCAGGTACTATGCCAGACTGGGTACTGTCATCAGAAGCAGTGGGTTGTTGACTGGACACATGTCCCTGCTGGGACTGTCCAGAGCCAGGTGCACGTGGTCTTCTCGGACGGTTTAATGACAGCACAGACCCAGCATTGCTGGGGCTGGTACTGGCACTATGGGAGCGGCTGCAGGTTTGTTGTCGTCTGTGACGACTGCCAGCTGATAATGTTGCTTTCATATGTCCACATTGATGCCTCAACCGTCCTGCACTGTCCTGGCTTCTGGACATGTAGTTGTGGAAGAGATCTAATGTGTCCCCCCAACGTCTATCAATGACCTCGCTGATGTTACGGATGGCAGACGCAACGTCACGCATAGTGTCATTCATAGCGGTGCAATGTGCTCTAAGCTCCCTCAGACCCTGTCTGGTGTACCGTTCCATACATGCCTGTGCCTGCATTACAGCCCAGAACATAGCTGAGGTTGAAAGACCTCTGTGGGCACGTCTGACAGGTGCAGTACGACCACTCATGCTCCCACGAAAACCCCTGGACATCTGCCTGTGTGGTACCTTGTCAGGAATCTGGCCATGGCTGCTGTGAGGGGATACATGTGCCAATGATACCACACTACCTTGGTCAATGCCCACTGTATGCTGTCCCTCAGCTAAGGACATTGGTGACAATGGATGTATAGGCAGGATGACTGTGCACATTGATGGGGTTGACTGCTGTGTAGAGTCAACTGGCTGACCAACGACAGACCCTGTCACACCTCCCTGTGCCATTACACATGTATCACCATAATCACTATCCCCAGCAGTGGCTTCAGGTTCCCTGCTGCACTCCACCACAGCAACATCAGAACCTGTGAGAGGAAGATAGGAAACACAGTTTGTAAATGTGTACACGATATTACCACACAGGCGCACAGGCACACAGGCACACATGCGCACAGGCACACATGCACAGATGTGCACAGGCACACATGCGCACAGGCACACATGCACACATGCACAGGCACACATGCACACAGGCACACATGCACACATGTGCACAGGCACACATGCACACAGGCACACATGCACGCATGCACGCATGCGCACAGGCACAGATGCACACAGGCACACATGCACACATGCGCACAGGCACACATGCAAACATGCACACATGCAAACAGGCACACATGCACACATGCACACATGCACACAGGCACACAGGCACACATGCACACATGCACAGGCACACATGCACAGGCACACATGCACACATGTGGACAGGCACACATGCACTTAGGCACACATGCACACACGTGCACAGGCACACATGCACACATGCGCACAGGCACACATGCACACATGCGCACAACCACACATGCACACATGCACAGCATACTCTTCAGTACAGCAGATACAAACACAGACACACCTGCAATCCAACACATACACAATACTGTTTTAGGGTGGGTGACAGTATCACAAGGAAAAACATCACTGCACACGTGTCAGCATGCAGATTATGTGTTGCACAGGACCATGCAGTGCAAGTGTGGACAGCCCTTGTTAATAACAGTATACGTGTACTTGATGCTTGTGTGTAGTTGTTCAGTAATTGTCTCCACCCTGGGACACAATGTGTACAAGGACATAACAATGTTGTGCAAGTGTTACAAGCTGTGGGTGCATATATTTGCACACACACACAACACATGACAGTGCTATGCAATGACTGCTATGTGTACTTTTGTGGTCGGCGGAACTGGATGTGGTGTAGTAACATGAGCCATGATCAACATGCTTCTTGTGGTCAGTCAACAATAATAATATGTGCCAGACAGGCAGCTAGCATGCTGTACCTGATGTGCAGTAACATGACTACATCCACAATTACACAGCCACTTGTTACATGGGTTTGTAAGGTGGCCAATAGTGAGCATTGCCTAACATGAATGTATTATTTAGACTGTTGCACAAAGACATGATAGGCCTCTACCCCTCAGGTATAATATGTGTGCTGTGTAGATGAGAAGTGGGATACTGAAGGGTGGCCATACAGCAGGTGTCATAATTGGACATGTGTAGCAGGCTAAGGTGTAGTGTGTATGCCAAACATGTGTGTGTTGTGTACATGTGTATCAGGTATGCCTATACAATGTCCAGTACTGTGTTGCCACACATGTGTGTCATGCTGTGTGTATTGCATGTGAGTGGGGCAACTATTGAGAATAATGGGATATGCATAGTCTCACAGCAAACATGCACAGCATGCATTATGCATAGGTGTGTTACATGTGCACAGACTACACCTCCATATGACATGCACATGTCATTAGCAATAGTATTGTTATTACACAGTCACCAGCATGGATTGGCTACCTTGCTGTCACTCCAGAGGGACCTGCAAAAATATGACAGTGATTGCCAGTGGCCACAACTGTGCCATTGATACTGTGAGTATGATAAAGTACAGTAGTACAACAGGTGGCTTTCACAGGTGTACAGATTATGCTCAGAATATCAATCTTGCAGAAGAATAGGCAGGTTAACAGCTACACAAACAGTACACATCTCACACACACATAAACTACCAGTACAGAGATCAGTCAACTACAGATATGGCATGTTACCTGCACGCTCCATTTCAACTTGCTGGGTGGCTCCGGCCTCCATGATGACACATGTTTGTGGATGTTGCTGTTGTTGGCCTGGAGCCACAACACTTAGGAGGTGGTCTTCCACACTGGTGAGGGGCGAGTGGATAGGTACCCCACCGCCTGTGGCAAGCTGTTGTCTGTGGATATCAGACGCACGCTGCTGGACATGTCTAATTAAATCACTGCAGTGATGGCGTACCTGCTCATATGTCTGGTTATGCATGCCTATGTTATTTACCCGACGGACAAGATCTTGCCACAGTGCAGCCCTCTCATGCTGGCTCTGGCTGGTCCTGGAAAACAGCACACAGTAATTCTGCACCAGGCTCTGCTGGATCTGCTGATCCTGTGCTGCTGTACATGGTATGTTTTGCTGATGCACCATCACCCTGGAAGGAAAATGAAAATATGTGAGCAAGTCATGTGGCACACTTAATATTCTAATGTACTGATATCACTTAACTGCCATATATAGCATCTGTCTATCAAGGGATACACATGTTCGATGCCACATATCAGTGCTCAGCCCACAACTCTGTCTGACAGTGCCTGCCACACTCCATACAACAAACTAGTATACACAAGCACTCGGCACACTGTGTGGGATACAATGCACAACCTCACACTGGGGGTATGTATCAAGCTAATGTATGAAGAATATTGTCATCCCATGCAATGAATGCAATGCACATTTACAGTTTCAACGGTAATCCACCCTAGTCTTTGATGCCATACCCCTACCTGACATATGTGCACAGTTGTTACTATAGCCAGCATACTGCTGTCACAGAGTATACATGCTGCCAGGTACACACACATACCCTGTAACACACATGTGATTGCGGCCATGGTACAGGCATCATTACACACACATTACACATACATACAACACACAAATGTATGACGACACAGATGAGCATTAACTGTGTACCTTATAGTACTGTGTGCCCCTACTTACAGATACCTATGCATTAGGTATGTAATCTGTGCAGACTACAGGAAACACACCAGACAGTGTTACCAGGGAATGTGAACATACACCATACTGTAGTGTTTAGGCCTACAACATCAGGTAGTACAACAGTTCATATGTGAGCTGGATTCAACAGCAGTACCACTTACTGAGCATACATGTATTGCTTCTGCCTATGATGGGACACCACAGTCATACACAGGGAAGTACAGCACAACATATGCCAATCTACTATGTTTGCATCCCGATAACTGACACATCTTTCTCTGGCCTCACACCAAGGACACCAACTACCATGACAGACACAAACTCACACTAAGCTATCACATCTTTACAGACCTTGCACACAATCAGTGTCACACTCATTCAACATCACATAGCTGGTATTGCACTGAGTACATCTGTGTGTGCATTGTGTCATAGGTAGGTATTATGCTATTGGCCCTGGGCCTAGGGCAGCCTAGCCATATGCTACCATGCCCTTTGGGAAACATGTAATGTGATTTTACTTGCTCCCATGAAATGGTTACACAGAGGTGACTCACAGGGCATATTACCTATCTCCATAACATTCATCAGGGGTATGTATGACATCTACTAATAAGGAGCCTTGTTTTTTAATGCTGGGTGGTTTAGTCCAGGGTATGGCATATTTGTGTATAGACACCTGTACCTCAAGCATGTGCTGTTTAGTGCGGTGACAAGGATTAGGGCCCTAGGTCATGTAGGCTGGACGGATTGTGAGGTGTTGCCATGGTGGTTGGCCAACTGGTATGGGTGTGACATAACTGTGTATGTCCAGCAGTGGTAACCTCTGTGTAGGAAGTATGCAAGGCACTCTAGCTGTGGTTTTGAGAGTCAGTCTGCATAGGGAATGTGTTTGAGGGCATTATCAGTCTTTGTTAGGTATGTCTGTGGCCTTTCCACTTGCTGTAGTTCTCATGGGAGGTACATACTGCATATGACATTGTGAGGTGTAGAGGGGTACACTGACTTACATTTCCCTAGCTGACACACCTTTTGTGATGACATATACCATGTACAGGGATTACAAGACTAGTGTGCCACTGTAGATATCAAAGGGGAGGCTACTGTACACCTGTGTCCCATGTTCCCTTCTGACACCTCCAGTGGTAGGCGGCCAACCACCTATGTGGTAGTTAGTGGGTAACATGTTTTGGAATGGGGTATGGTACTGTAGTATCAACACTGGTGTTCAGTCCATGCCTTGGTCACCAGGCACCTGTTGCAGTACATCTGCCCCATGTCCCCTCTCTCACTCTGTCTTCATATATATATATATATATATATATATATATATATATATATATATATATATATAGATATATATATATATATCTATATATATATATATACACACAAATACATTTACATATACATATATATATATATATATATATATATATATATATCAATATATACATATATATATATATATATATATCTATCTATCAATATATACATATATATACATATATACATATATATATATATATATATATATATATATATATATATATACATATCTACATATATATATATATATATATATATACATATATATATATATATATGTATATACACACCACTATAGATATATATATATATATATATATATATATATATATATGTATATACACACCACTATATATATATATATGTATATATATATATATATATATATATATATATATAGGTTCATAGGTTCATAGTTTCATACTAGGCTATCTGCCCTAGGGCATTTATAAGCCTAGCCAGAATGTGTTTGGCTTTCGCCACCCATTTTAAATTTATTTTGCTATGCCCTTTTTCGAGGTTAGTATAATGTGCCTCTGTCTAACAGTGACACAGAAGTGATACCCAGGGTAAACCTACGATCTCCCATCCAGTCATCAAGATTCCTCTTGAAGAGAGTCAATGAGGGACTCTGCCTAACCTGGACTGGGATTTTATTCCAGAGTGAACAGAGCCTCTGGGTTATAAATCTGTCCCTCCAGCATGTCCTATTTATTTCAGTGCTGAGGTTCAAGTCTCTTGAGTGCGTAGCTCGATGGAATTTGGATTTTCTGAGGTGCAGCATGTCCATTAATTCCGGGTTGGACATGGCTTTATACGTCAGGCACAGATCGCCTCTGAACAGGCGGTATGCCACTGAATAGAGCTGGAGTTTCTTTAACCGGGCAGCATATGGCATCTGTTTGAGCCCTTTGATCCTCTTGGTGAGGTACTTTTGGGGTCTTTCCAGTTGCTGCAGGTGTCTGGTAAGGTACATCCCAAAAGGGGCATTGTACTCAATTATGGGCCTGATGAGGGATGAGTAAAGAGGCACAATGACCTCCCCTGATCTAGATAAGAATCCCTTCATGATTAGGTGGGCTATATAAAATGTTTTTCTAACCACTTTGGCCACGTGGTTGTCAAATGAGAGATTGCTATCAACTTGGGTCCCCAGGTCCCTAATTACTTCTTCTGTACTTAATGGATTACCACCTATGTGGTAATTTGTGGGCACTTTGTTTTTGCCAAAGGGGATGACTATACGCTTTTTGGCATTTAGCTTGAGGCCATGGCTCTGGCACCAGTTGTCTGTTTCTATGAGGTCCTTTTGGAGGATGCTTGTGTCGGCTGGAGAGTCGATTATGGCGCCCGGTTTGCAGTCATCGGCGAACTTGGTCAGCCACAATCCTTCCGTGTTGGCCTGTACTTCCGAGAAATATATACCGAACAAGAGAGGTTCCAGGACTGAGCCTTGTGGGACACCACTTGTAACTGGTTTGGAGTCTGACATGGCTCCAGCAATTCTAACCATGTGGGTTCTATCCTTGAGCCAGTTTGCAATCCATCTAGTGACATAGGGGTTTATATTTAAGCTGGTGAGCTTATCTATAATGCCCGAGTGGGGTATTGTATCGAAGGCTTTTGCGAGGTCCAGGTAGGCTGTGTGGACCAGCTTCCCCTCATCAATGGCCTTGGTGACTGTTTCAAAGAAATCAACCAGGTTTAAGAGGCAGGATCTGCCCTTAACAAAGCCGAACTGGGTAGGATCCAGTGTCTGTAGGTCCCCAATATCTTTATTTATGAGGTTCATGATGATCCTTTCCATAGCTTTGCAGACCAAGCTAGTCAGGCTTATGGGGCGATAGTTTCCAGGATCTGTTGAGGCACCACCTTTATGGAGAGGGACCACTATTGCTGTACGCCACTCTTTGGGTGCATATCCTGTAGTAAGGCTGAGATTGAACAGTAGTTTTATATTTGGGTTTAGCTCTTCTTGGAGTTCATGTAGGATGCAGCCCGGAACACCGTCTGGTCCCATTGATGCTGTGTTTTTTGCTTTGGAGAGGGCGGCTCTTACCTGAGCATCTGAGATGTCAGGGGGCAGCACTCTGCTGGGATAGATATTTGCCCTTTTGGTGGGGAGGGGGGGAGAAGTTTGCGCTGAACCTGTCAGCTAGGATGTTGGCAATGTCTGTGGGTTCAGTGTATTTTTTGTCATTTTGGACTAATTCTGAGCATATCTGGGAATTACCACCCAGGTTCCTAACATAACTAAAGAAAGCCTTGTGATTATCCTTAGTGTCCTGTGCAATTTTTCTCTCGAAGCTGGCCTTAGACAATTTTATGAGTGCCCGTAATTTTTTGCTAATACTGATCAGTGATGCCTTCCCTTTTTGAGATTTTGCTCTATCATTTAGTAGCTTCCTCCTTCTATTGTATAGTTTGTTTCTAGCTGGGGTCCACCGGAAAGGACGTCTGCCTTTGGAGGATTGGGTCTTGGTTTTATTTGGGATCGCATGATCCATGCATTCCTGAAGGTGTTCATAGAATGCGTTTATAAAGGATTCTGCGGTCTGGACCGTATTTTCCACAGGCCCAGGGGCTTTAAAGGATTCCACCTCGGTTTTGAGGAGTGTGAAATTTGCTTTAGAGAAGTCTTCGTGGT